>NW_028143562.1:0-69942 GCF_977018435.1 Lepisma saccharinum
TTAGAAGCGATTTTAGGATTGTGGCACCCAACTTTATGCGTATTAGCGTAATTAGGGTTTATTTTCAGGATGATAGGATCCAGGTTGGCCGATTCCTATGTAGTAACTAATTACGCAAATGTGAAATGAGAAATTCTAATATCCAATAAAATTAATGGAGGAATCGGTTGTAACTCAAGGGATCTGGAGCACAAATTCACTTACGCCATTTCTGTAGGTGGTAACAGAAAATGTGCGTAGGTTCTTAGTTGAATCTTATGTAATTTTTCACTATTTCTTCAACACTGACACGACTTACGTTAGACACATTGTCATTGCACTGCATCATTACATTATTTAACCATAGTGTAATCTCAACGAACATGCACATTCCAAGTTGTAGGTAGGCTAATACAGCGTGTCCGAAAAGTAACTGTGCAGTGGAAATGCTGAAGTGAATTTGAAGTTGTACTTACGGCAGTGCAGTTTTCTCTACAGGATATGCTGGAAATGTCCTCCTCCGACTTGAAGACATGTCTGCACACGACGCTGCATATTGTTAAACACTTTACGGAGGGTTGCTGGAGTTATCTGTCAAATGTGCTTGGCAATGGCTCTCTGCAGCTCCGTCAGTGTGAGGATTGTTTTCGTATACCCGTCCCTTGAGTGAGCCCCACAGACAAAAATCCGGGGGAGTGAGATCTGGAGACCTCGCAGGCCAGAGTCCACGGGAGGTTATGCGATCACCAAAAAAATTCTTCCAAAAAACGGAGTGATGCCCCAGCCGTGTGTGCAGTAGCCCCGTCTTGTTGGAACCAACCCTCTTGAATCTCACGCTTATTGAGTTGAGCCACAAAGGGTTCCAGAATGTCAATGCGGTAACGTTCTGCGTTGATGGTGTGTTTGAAGAAAATTGGCTCAATAACACGCTGTCGACTCAAGGCACACCATACCCCGATCTTCTGATCGTGTAGGCATTTCCTTCCACTCGTGGAGGTTTTCAGTGCTAGACACGGGTGTTCTGACTGTCCACGTATCCTGAAAGATGGAACCATGCCTCATCAGTAAAGAAGGTTACATCAAGAATGTCCTCACTCACTAGCATTACGAACAAAGGTCTGAAACCAAATTCAGTAATCAACGCGGGCCCTATGATCCGCCTCTTTTAACTGTTGCACTAGGGACACTTTGTATGGAAAATGTTTCAAGTTTTTGCGCAGAATGTCGTGCACTGTGCTCTTTGCCCAATTAGCCTTCTGCGATAATCGTCTAACAGATTTCCTTGGACTCCTCTGTATCATCTCGTTGATATCCGCCACTGTCTTTTCTGAGGTTGAGGGTAGACCACGTCGAGGAACGTCTGCAACATTGTCCGTTTCACGAAATTTCGCAATGAGGTTTTGCACAGCTTTCCGGTGCGGGACCTTCACATTTGGAATTTTTTCCGTAAACATTCTTTGAACAAATCCGGGAACTTTTCTAACGTTGGAAGCGACCCCGGCGCCCACCCAGAGTCGAATGACATGGGTACTTGGGGGAAACCCTGTGGGGTAAAGGAGGTCAGGGGCGTGATGTTGATCGCATCACCCCCACTCACGATCGGATCAATAAAGTGTGAGGCGTTGCCCCCACACACGCTGTACTTTCCACAACAACGAAATTTGTGCAGAGGAGTATGACACAGCTATCGGAGTAGGTCGATCATGTTATAATCTGATAAGAATACACACTCACGAACATGAAAATCAATATGAACTAACTAGGACATATAACATAACTAACTCGTACATATTTGCCATAATGGCATTTTTTCGGCTAAAGGCAGTTCGTGGGTACCGGGATACTTGCAATCTATTTTCCATTAATTTTCACCCAGCAGTCTATAGAAAGTTGTTTTTAAAAGTAACAAAAGTTGTGTTGCCTGATCTTTTATTTGAACTTCGCAGTCAGCGACACGAACAAGTTCTCATACAGAAGGAGGTTTAATATGCGTTGCAGTCAGAGAAGTAGCGTCCGCCCCAGCAATTTTTTTTTTTACTCTTGAAATTTATTTAGTATAATTTTCGCATAACTGTGTACTTTTACGTTTAAAATTAAGTGATAATTCCTGGGAGTATCTATGGTCATCAGTGTACCCCTGGTCCTAAGTTTGAGGGGGCAGAACATGAACTTCAGGTCCTTAACATAAAATTTAATTAACCTGAAAATTTCGTGGGTCCCTCTAAAGTTACGCCCATGAAGTGACGTGCTCAGGATTTTCGAAAAGGGAGGGTTACGTATACTTTCTTTAGTAGTCAGCCCCCATTTTGCCATCTTTTTCTGCCTTTACGTTCATTATTATGAATACTGGGCCAAAGGAAGGGGGTTATGACCCCACTAATTCCCCTTGGACACGCCAGTGCGCCCATGTCCAAGACTAACACTACATTTTCATGGGACATAGCGGGTGACAGCTAAAAAAGGGTCATTCATATAGTCTTGACACTCGGCCTCGATTTATAATCATTCCTCTCGTTCTCGTCCCGAAATACATATATGTATGAGGGTATTCCTGAGTAAACAAAAAAAGATCGATCAGACAATTCGATTAGTGATGGCGGGGAAAGAACTTCCGGTTTGGCGAATTTTCCAATGTAAACAAGTGAAATACGGATCGTCACCGGGTTTATTTTTTATAAAAGATCGGAAACAAAATGGATCAATTGAAATTTTTGAGTGATATAGAGAAACAACGGTACCTAGAAAAGAGTGGCAATTTCCCGGATCCTTTGGATGCAGATATAAGGGACAATACTAATATTTTCCAAGGCTAGGTTGATCTTCTACCATCAGTTGACTTGACTTTGAAAAGACTTTTCCAGGTTGAAATGAAGCTTACACTAATTATAAACATTGAAATACTTCGATCACAATAGTAAAATAAATAATAATAATAACTACGGTTAAAATTATTGTTATACACTAATAATATACATATACATAATTAAATACATTTTATTCGAATTTAATTATTATTGTTGTTGTTTATTATGTATTATCATACTATTCGATCCACAAGCCAAGTGAATATCCAGCACAACTATTTTCCTTTAATACTTTTACAAGTGTCGTTCAAGAAAGGACTTCAGAAGTTAGAAAAAATACTCACAAAGTTTATATTGTGTGACCTCATCTAAAATTATAATTTTTCCAATTCTGAAAACTGTGGAACCATTAATTCTTTGAATTAAATGGTAGAATATGAAAAAATATATCCTGGTTCCTGTATTTTTCACTCATTTTTTCGATCTAATGCATATTTTACATTGATTACTCTGTTCGAATACTAACCAAATGAGCTTTATTACTGTTATTAACAATAAAAATAACAAACTTCCTGCTTTTTTGCAACATGAAATGAAGAATGACAATTTCGAGAAGGGGGGGGGGAGAAGGGGTTGACTGACCTACCGACGCCCACGCAGAGAGCGCTTATCAACAACCAAAAGGCAAATGCGTTATATATAATATGATCAATGATTATAAATAATTCCAACTTTTAAATTTAATCAACACATGTGCGTTAGACAATTATAATTTTCGAAACACGTAAAATATTTTCATTTGATTTGATGAAGTGCCGACTGCAGAGCCTACTCCCTCGTGTTTGTGTCCAATCTTTTCGCTTTATTGCCTAAGTCCATTGATCTTTACGTATCGGGTCTGTCTGAAAACGATGCATAGATACCTGAGAACAATTGTTTGTTCCCTATCTCATGTTGAAATCGAAATCCACACAAATATTGTTGCCTTTTCAGAAGACACTGCCTTTACACATTTGAATTCAATGCTATTCTTTTCAAAACCGGAAGTGCAGTCCCCGCCAGCGCCAAGGAAGCACAGAAATGTAAACATCCGGTGAATAGCTACCTATCTCTATACATGCCTTATTCTCTAAAAACTCGTAAATACAAACCTCAAGTAATTTATTTGTGAGGTTTCAAGAACCTTGATTGTCAATATCTAAATCTAAATACAGCTCTGGTAAGATATTCGGTTTCCAATGATTAACTATCTTACCATACTGGTAGTCAGGACTACAGCAAGGCATTCCAACAGTCGATCATGATATCATACTGGCCAAATTGTCACCCTACTTTAATTTTTCCAACGATTGCCACTAATTGCTACCCCAAGTGTAGACGTCACTGCACGTCATTGAGATAGGTCTTCTAGCGGAGGTAAAATTTATACATTCTGCTTCTCAATAATTAATGTTAAAGGAAGAAGAAAGCTGATTTTTTCTTTATTGTGCCCTGTGCCCTCCCTCAATAGATCGAAGTGAAAGAAAAAATGTATGTAGCGGTGGTACATTCCTACAACCGTGCAAAGTTTCGTTGAAATCAGACTGATACTTCTTGAGTAAAAAAATATAACATTATGTAACGCAGCAGTGTTGCCAGCTTCGGAACAATTTCCGGAATTTTGCTTCTAGCTTCGGGCCAATGGACGCTGAGTGGACCAAATTTGGAGGGAAGCACTGCAAAAGACCACTCAATGAGGATATGTAATGCTTGTGCCGCAACTTTGAAAAAAAAATATCGAAATTACAGGGCTCGGAAAATTTTACGTAATTACGCCAAATTTCAAACTTTGTATCTTTGATCCCGTTTCCCCTCTGGACCCTTAATTGTCGCATGTTACTTATAATGTTACTTTTTGATCATTCTTGCATTTATAATATAAATTGTTCAAAAAATGCAGTCGTTGAGAAGTTACAGCCTTTTATCTTCAATTTATCCATAGTAACAAAAGGGAAACAAAGGGCTTTTTCGAACGGCGCTTGTTAACAATAATAACAATGTACGTATTGTTTTGTAATTCGAGTATATAATACCTTTAGACGTAAACTAATGAACAAAAAAGACAGAACTTTAATAGTGTATAGATTTCAAGAAATGTAGCGCTACAAATCAATTAGATTTCATAGTTATTATTGTTTTGCATTCTTGTTTTACTTTTATTGTGTGTATTGATGTAGATTTATTAATGATCTCTCGAAAGAAAAAGCACTGAACACCCACAACTACACTAATTTGTGTGTTTTCGATATTATTCTTAGTACAGTATATTTAAAATTAAAAGTAATTGATTATCTTTTGTTTGTTGTAACAAAAACTCTCCCCCCCGATTTTTTTGGTGGGAAAATTTTTGAGGGCAAGATTGTTGGTGGGGGAAATCCCCCCCGTCCCCCCAGTATTTCGCACCTGCCTAACTGGCGCTGGACTGGCTACCCATCTGCTAGTTTTCGCCTCACACGGTACTTGTTCCCGTACTTGTGGGTATACTATTGCAGACAATCTAGCTTTTATTAACAATTAAAAAATAAAAGTATGGACTAGAAATTGGCTCGAATGAAAATATGATAATCAA
Organism: Lepisma saccharinum; assembly: GCF_977018435.1. Lineage (NCBI taxonomy): Eukaryota > Metazoa > Arthropoda > Insecta > Zygentoma > Lepismatidae > Lepisma > Lepisma saccharinum. The sequence goes on from NW_028143562.1 coordinate 5,392, forward strand.
TGCGTACTGAATAAGCTTTTTAATGAACTCGGGTATGCATATTCATACGTGAGATTCCCAGGATTCATTCATAAAAAAAATATTTTATTGAACTAAATATGTCAAATACCATCGCTTTGCATAAATACATAAAAAGCGAACATAATCAACAAACACTCCGAAACCACAGACAAAAACTTTCCTTTGACAAACTCAGAGATTATCTTCAAATGGGCAAACTTCGCTCTGATTGGCTGTTCAATACAGAATCCAGGCGAGAAAGCCATTTGCAATTAGAACATGGCCTATTCGTCAAAAACCAGTCAAGCAGCCAGCCCGGCGGCCATGATTTCCACCCAGTTAGTCAGTTCAGCGACAATGAGGGCATTCCTGCAGGATTACCAGTTCCGTGTGATTCGGGCTTAACTGGCACTTCCAATTGACCAAATTATTACACTACTTCAACATTTCCCAAATTGGATTCGATCATATTTGGCAGATAGGCAACAATACACAATCTTTGCAGGCAATAAATCCTCGTGACTACCTACAACCTGCGGGGTACAAGGAAGCATCTGCCGCTATTGTTCTCCGTGTATAGCATATATAAATGACATATCAATTAATTTTCAATCAAATTCAAACCTGTACGCTGACGACGTTGTGTTGTGTATCCTTCCCGAACACAAAAACAATGCCGACGGATTTAAACTCTAATTATAATAATGAACGTCTGCAGTTGGCGACAGGCAAACGGACTAAGAGTAAATGCAGAAAAGCTAAATGTCTCCTCACTGACTCACGCAGGTTATTTCCGTAACAGATATTCTGACTGGCGGAAAAACTGCCCCCCTCCTTTTACAAGTTTTCAATGATCTGCGATTTTTGTTACACCACAATCTCATTTTTAATAACCATGTGAAAGACATTTGTAACATTTCTGCGAAAATGTTTGCAGCTCAAAAATGCACTCGTCGAGTCACTGGCGCTGTCGCAAATACATTACTATGGCCACAGATAAACATATTGCAGTTGCAGTTGCCCCCACTCTTCGCCACTTTTGCCCCCGTATTATGCTAAAACTTATCTACATAGGGAAATACACTGTCTTTGGCCACCCCCAGTTTTGGCACTTTGCCGCCCCCCAAGATTTGGAACCCAATTACCGCCACTGTGCATGTGCTATGACTTTTAAAAAGCAAGTTGACCAAACGGCTACAGAAGGAACAAAACGAATGTATAGGTTTCATTTAGAATATTACCATTTTCGACCCCCCTATACCAAAGCCGTTGTTGTTTTTCGGTGTGAACCTCCCCTTTCACCTAGGCGACATTTGGGGAAATAGGCGAGTGATTGGTTACTTGCCTACGTGTCACAGCAATCGCTCGAAACAACCAATCATACGAGTATGTTCTTGAAATCTGCTCGCGCTCTTATGCTATCAAGATAATGTACAGATTACGTCCCATTCTAGTACAAAATATATCCTTATGCACAATCAAATACACACATCCAGATAATGTCTCGTTCACGTGAACCAAGCCGCACTGATGTCCGATACATATTCAAAAGTAATCCATAGAATATCCAAAACATGCCCATGAATAATCCACAGAATATCCAAAGCGTACCCTTCCTGGATATGCTATGGATATCCTCTGGACGGACACATGGATATCTACTAATTCTCTGGTTATCTGTTGGATATCCAGAACTTTGTCACAAATATCCAGAAGACATCCATTACATGTCTCCTCGATATTTGCGTGCTATATGGGCAGGCTCGCACATAGATCCCATCAATAATGGGATGGACAAACGTAAAAAAAAAGTACAGTATTTTCGGGATGAATACTGGGTACATCTACAATGTTTTCTCAAATAACTTACTTGGCCGATGGAGATAGCAAAGACAGCTGCTGCAAGAAGAAGTATCTTCATATTTACTTGTATGTTCTTTGCAAGTTCGTCTGAAACTGAGTGATTAGACTCAAACGTACACGGTATAAAGTGATACGTTCATTTTTTTTTTTACTTTTTTCAAGTTTCCGCTCTAATATGATTTTTGCATGCATGGCAATTTTATACATATTTTTTAGTTTCCTTAAAGCTGTCACAACATCCCGTGAGGCGAACTGCAAGGACACTCTCTCCTAGAAAAATCGGCCATTTTCCATTCAGCGGTGTTATGCAACATTTCCATAACAGTCTTACCAAGACCATGCTGACCTACGTTATCAGCACTGACATTTTTGTCCGCCAGGAGTGTTTTTCATATCCTCTTTCCGGACATAATTCAACAATGTGTATCTAGGATTCCATCACATTAATTCCCGGCCACCAATTGTACGAGAGCGTGAGCATGTTGAAAAGATTAGTCTCGATGAACACTAAAGAGGTACGAATGCAATGTTACTCGAAGCGCGGATGTTACATATGTGAATTTAGGGAGGGATTTCAATGTATTACCAAGCAAATTGTCCATCACCACGTTTATACTCCTTGTACAGGGTGGAGCATTTTCGACTACCTATTTTATAATGATGACAGATGATTTGCTGATTACATTTACTTTCATTTTTCATTTCTAGAACAAACATTGCACCTTTGGATTACATAAAATGTATACATAAACAATGTGCACACAATTATTTCCTAAAAATAACATCTTTCAAATGACGTCCCTGGCACGCAGGACATTGTGCAAGACGGTCTTGAAAGCTACGCATGACACAAGCAATAACATCTGGATTAATGCGTGCAATCACATCTCTGATTCGTTCCTTCAGATCATCAGAACTGCAGGTCCATATGCAAGATCCTTTGCAGGCTTCGACGTGTTATTTGTAATGTCTGAGCATGACGCCTTGACGAACGCCGAGGACTACGAACCACAGCAACGTGCACACGTTCAATGTTCTCTGGTGTTCTGACTGTTCTTTTTCTCCATGCGGTTTATTTTGAACACTTCCAACTTCACGCCATTGTTTCCACCATTCATTGATTGTTTTCCTGTTAGGAACTCGTCCACGGCAGTGTTGATCACCATACTCCCAGCGGAATGCACGCTGCACCGCTACAATTGACTTCGTCAACACGAACTGCTCCACACAAAATATACGTTACTGTAGAGGTCAACGCTCCATTGCTACTGAAATCCAAAGGTCACGCGGTGGCTCAGTCGGTAACGCGTCTGACTACCATGCTAAAGGTCCCGGGTTCGATCCCCGGCCGGTTCAAATCCGGGAACTTTTCTAACGGTGGAAGCGGCCCCGGCGCCTACTCAGCGTCGAATAACATGGGTACCTGGAGGAAACCCTGGGGGGTAAAGGCGGTCAGGGGCGTGATGCTGATCACATCACCACCACTCACGACCGGCGTTACCCCCACACCCCTATACGCCTTCATGGCGCGGTGCTATGCACAGGGGAACACTTTACCTTTTTACTTTACAGTGTACACGAGGCAGGAGGAAACCGTCCTCCCAATGCATCTGTTTTGCAGTCTTGCCGACTTCAAACTGTGTAGTCGAAAATGCTCCACCCTGTATTAAGCGATGAGAGCTTCAAGAATTGAAACAAAATGCCAAACAAGCTGCCGACAACATCTGCACCTGCACACGTAAAAAGTCCATTCTTCAACCCGGCAGAACGCGCGCTCTCCACTAGTCCGACTTTCAATTGTTTTAAATCACGCAATTGATAAAAATGGGGGGAAAAGGACGTTAATTAACAAACTGAAACGTATGAGCGCGCGTTGGGAGAAATTTACCCAGGCAATGTTTCTACCGTATTTTTCTATCATGAACTGGGATCGAACAATGAGACTATCACGTATCCACAGATACGCTTATACTCGCTTAGCCAACTGCCCCTCGTTAGGGGATGCAAGAGGTATCTACCTTTACATAAATCACTGAACACAATTAATTTTAACACCTTCAAGACTAAGGTCGGCACTGGGTGAATTAGGATAAATGGGCTTACCCGTGTCTCGACTCAGAACGCAAATGGCAATAGCTTCGCCTCCAAGATGTTCCCCCTCTGGCTGTTCAACCAAAAATCTTCCTTTCTTCCCTGCTCTCCAGACTTATCATCCTTCCCCCATGCAATGACCTTTGGTGTTTCATTTACCATTGTTCGAGAGCGCTTGACGACACTGGCACCAGCGAGACAATTACCCCAAGTAGCAGGCGTAGGCTGTCATCATCTGAGCGGTTGCGCGTAATTACCTCGGGTAGCAGGTGTAGGCTGTCATCATCTGGGTAAGGGACGTCGGAACCGAGGGGGCAGGGGGGACTTGCCCCCACTCATCATCGAGGGGGCCAAATAATATTTTTGCCCCCCCCCCCCCGATCGCGTGCTATAAATGAGACTATATTTTTTGCAACTTGTGTTTTATTTTGAAAAAATTGGAAAAATATTATTGCACTAGTTAAATGAACGTGGACTCAAGTACGTGACAGAAAGATCCATGTACAGATAAGAATCGCAGCCACGTCTCCGCAAATCAAATTTAAGTTGGAATTATCCCCTTAGAAATTCGCTACTTTACGGACAGATGCGGTCGGTGTTAAACAATAAACCCCGCGTACCCGATGGGAAGGGGGCACAGAGCAGCCTAATTTTAAATCTCTTCTTTTCCATCTGCAACTACATTCCATGGATGCAAGGGCTCCGAAGCAGAAAGGATGGGGGGCGGTAGAGCTTGAGATTCTAGGTAAAAAGGTGAAGGTGGAGAAAAAATCGAGACGTCGCGGTGGTCTAGGACGTGTGACTGCCATGCGGAGACTCGGGTTCAATTTCCGTGGCGGCTGATCTGAGGTCGGAATTTTTTCGACTTTACCCCCGCAAAAAGCGGCTACCGGACTCACGCAGTCTAAAATGAATGGGTACCTGGGAGTAACCCCGGGGGGTAAATGAGACCGGAGCATGGTGCTGATCACATCACCTCCAAAATGTCCGAGATCGAAAATGTGTGGGCCCTACCTCCACATCCCTTAGATGTGCCTACATGGCACGGCGCTATTAGCACGGGTTAAAAAATCAAAATCACATGTGAACATAAGTAGAGTAGCTTGATCGGTTCAAAATAGTACTCGGTACGAGGCCTATTATTTTTATTAATTTAACCACAATAGAAAACCTATTTTGACGATGTTTTTGTCGATTTTATACTATTGCAAATCTGTGTTTTTTCACCTGGTACTTCGTACGAATGGTACGAGGCCTATTGTTTTTATTAATTTAACCACAATGGAAAACCTATTTTGATGATGTTTTTGTACTATTGTACAATTGTAAATCTGTGTTTTTTCATCTCGTACTTCGTACGAATGTCATAATTTCTTACGAGTTAAAGTACGTAACATGCACACCTACACTCACCACGCCTATACCCACCTACACCTATTTACTTCCGGTCTACTTGACAGACACTTGTGAGTTTTTCCAGTTTTTTTTTTTTAAGTATACAAGTACATATATTTTGCGGATTCTAAGCCCAAACTTGGTACGAGGCCTATTGTTTTTATTAATTTAACTACAATGGAAAACCTATTTTGATTATGTTTTTGTTGATTTTATACTATTGCAAATCTGTGTTTTTTTTTACCTCACACTTGGTACGAGTGTCACAATTTCTTTCGAGTTAAATTACGTAACACCCACGCACACCTATGCATACCCACACCTACACCCACGCACACCCATGCACACCTACGCACACGTACACGTACACCTATACCCACCCACGCACACCCACGCTATGCAACAAGTTATTACGCAATGTTTACGCAGCAAGTTATTACGCAGACCCGTATCTAGCGTGTTGTTGGTTATGGCGTAATGCGTGTCTTCTGACTGACTTACTGTTTCGGATGTTTTCATCCGCGCTTAGGTTACTTAAAGGGTTTTCGCATTACAGATCAGTCAGTATCGTGAGAGTGTTTGAAGAGTGCGTACGTGTTGTTGCAGTGCTGCTCATAATTTTTTTCATGTGCTAAGCACAGGGTGACATTTTTTATACTTAGTACAACTATATATTTTATATATAATAAAAAAATAGCTAATATAAAATAAAACGTCATGAATATTTTTGAGTTTAAAAAGCAACAACATAATCAGCCTGTAGAGAGAATTCAAGTGAACATGGATGTATTTAGAGAAATTTATCATCAATTGAAAGGGTTACTTCTTTTTCACTTGAATAGTATTTGGTCTCATGTTGACGAGGATACTGGAAAGCACTTATTTGTATTTAATAATAACTTATCATCATATAAGTTACCTATTAGTGGGAAAATTCAAATAAACGTTTCTCCACCCAATGCGGCAGTTTTGCACATAGGTCGAAATTTGTACAGAATTAAACATAGTACATTACTTCCTGATACGTCTTATGATGTGGAAGCTGGTGAATTTATGTATGCTGAGATAATTGGAGACTATGATAAATTGATTCCACTGTTTGTCGAAATAAGAATAATCTATCCTCTTATTAATATATAAAATACCTAAAACAAAAAAAGAACATGGATATATTTGGTAATAGAAGGCGACAGGAGATTCCAGATAATTCCAGCGAGATTGCTAGTTTAGATGTACGTCTAAAGAAACTGAAATCAGATTTACTCATATTACAGAATTCGCTAAATCTAAATATTCAAGCAGAGATTACAAATCTTCAAACTCAACTGATTGATCCTATAGTAAAAATTGATGGAGAACTCAAATATTTGCTTGAGAAATATACTAATTTAGCTTCAATAGATAATCTTCAGAACTTAGAAGAGAATATTGCCAACTTGAAAAAAGAACTTGATAAATTTAGACAAATCCAGAGAACGAATACCGAACAGCTGAAACAGCAATTAAATGACCAGGCAAATAGTATTCGTACCGAACTGCAAGCCATCATCCAGAATATCAAAACTCAAGAAGAATATGAGCAGGTAAATGCTAGTATTGCTAAATTGCAAGAACAGTTTCAATCTTTCGAAGTTCCTACATTGCAAAGTATCAAATCTGAATTACAGACAGATGAACTGCATACAGCTATAACAGAAGTTCAATCGAAACTGCAGACATTGGAAGATTTTATCAATAATTTACCTTCATCTTCTGAATTAAATGCTATTGCTCGGAGCGTTGCCGGCATCAAATTGCAGTTGGAGACTTACGAAGATTTTGGGAAGATACAAGGTACCATATCTCACATAGAAGATACTATGGCAACTATGAGAAATGAGCTAACAAGTGTACAGGAAACTCTGGAATCGAAACTGCCTGGCATTACTGATATCCTAGCTATAGTTCAACAGCAAGTTACTAAGCTTGAAAGCTCGAATACTGAATCAGAATTATCGCATTTCCATCATCTTATTGACGACATTCTGAGTAAATTAAACACACTGCAACAGTCTACACCTACGCAGGATGATATAACACAACTGCAAGAAATTTTGAAAAATGCAGCTGATGCAACAGAACTCGATGCTATAAAATTAACTCTCACCACACTTCAGAATACTGTAGCTGCTCTGCCTACTTCTCAAGAAATCAGAGCTATGAGGAGAGCAGTACATCGTATTTTAAAATCTGAAGATATCAAAAACATTCAAGCAGAAATTGCGCAAATCAGAGAAACTGTTGCTAGTCTCCCCAACAATCAAATAATTAACGAACTACATGCATTATTTACAGAAATCAAAGTCAAGTACACGATCTTGCTACTCAGAGTTCTAAATTGAAACTTGTGGAAAATTTACAAGAGATTATTTCTAATATTACGTCACAAATTACTACTCTTGAAGCAAGTCAAGAATCTGCTTTATCAGGTTTTGCTACTCAACTTCACGATCTCAAAGAGGAATATAAACAACTGTATGTTGATGTAAAAATCAAACCTAGCTACGATGAGTTGGTTCGTACTATCAACGAACACTTGGAATCGGTATTAAGCAGACTAGATGACGTAGATACTCGTCAATTTTATTCTATGGAAATTGCTAGGTTACAAAGTGTTCCAAATGCTCGAGGACACTGGACGTACGCCAATGCTGTCAATGTTTACAAATTATATCCGTACACTCAGGTACATGAATTTTTTGTCGATGGTAGTTTACGATTTCTGAAGTTTAGTTTTCTAAAACATGGAAAACATATTGAAGTTCCTCAGTTTACTATAGTGCGAAAAGATGGTATACACAAGGCAGTTCAAATACCTATTGCATACTGGGATGAGTCTACAAATAAATATAAAGTACATGACGACGAACAATTATCAGTTTTTGATATTGAAATTGGTGACAAGCTAGTATTTGACATAAAGCGGTTATACCCTGAGGACAATCCATTTTATGCGATATTCTCACTTCGAACTCGATGTCAAGACAAGATATAGTTCATGAATTACACAAACCAGCCAGTCGCAATTACAAGCGATTAAGCGTAGTAACGAAAGGTATAAATGATTTGTTCCAGGCTGATCTGATCGAGATGGCCCCTCGCCTAAAGGGGGGCACCTTAAAAAATTTGGATAAGATAAATCATGGTTACAAATATATGCTTAGTTATTGATACTTTTAGCAAATATGCATGGGCTGTTCCCCTAAAATCCAAGCCTGGTACTTGTGTTACCAAGGCCTTTAAGTCGATATTCAGTGAGGGAAGGATACCAAAATATTTACAGATAGATAGAGGGAAAGAATTTTACAATGCTACATTTGCTAAGTTAATGCAACAACATAATATTAAACATTATTCTACGTACAGTGATCTGAAAGCTAGTATAGTGGAACGATTCAACAGAACATTAAAAAATCGCATGTGGAGACAATTCACTCTACAGATAAGTGGGTTCAAATTTTACCCAAGCTAGTTCATGATTACAACAATACAGTACACAGTACTATTCGCATGAAACCTGCTGAGGTAACCAAATCTGATGAGCAACGATTAATTTCTACTGTTTATTGTAAAAAGTATACATACACTACCAAGAAGCCAAAGCTTAAAATAGAGGATTAGGTAAGGGTCAGTAAGTATAAACAGTTATTCGAAAAAGGTTTTACTAAAAATTGGACTACGGAGTTATTCTCAGTGGTTCAAGTTCTACCAGGGAATAGAAATACATATATCATAAAAGATAATCATAACAAAATATTGAAAGGGCGATTCTATGATGAGGAACTTAGTAAAACAAAATATCGAGATACATATCTAATCGAGAAAATATTGAAGTAGAAAAATAATAAATTGTATGTGAAATGGCTAGGTCTGCAAGACAAAAGTTGGATAGAAGCAAACCAAGTGATTCTTTGACACAAACATGGAATGTGGTACAGCGTTTACCAGATGTAGTGGAAACTAATAAGAAAAATGGAGAGTTGTTACCTGATAACATAAGATGCCTCATTGCAGGCCCATCAGGTTGTGGAAAAACAACTTTGCTGGTTGATAATTTCTTGCTTGCCCCCAATTGGCTAGATTGGAAAAATAGACACTTGTATGTATTCTCAAAGAGTTTAGAACAACCGAAATACCAACAACTCATGAAGCTGTACGAGGGACTGGGCATAGCTACATTTGCATCAACAATAAAACCTCTCGACCAATGTTTGAAAAATTCTGTTGTGGTATTCGATGATGTTATTCTAGAAAAGCAGAATGAAATTAGAAATTTCTTTACACAGGGTCGTCACAAAGAAATAGACTGCTTTTATTTAGCTCAAACTTATTCCAAAATTCCCAAACAGTTGCTACGAGATAATACAAACTTAATTTGTTTGTTTCGTCAAGATCATACTAATTTGAAACATGTATACGATGATTATAGGGAGGAGACTTAAATTACAACCAATTTTCAAAATTCTGCTCATCTTGTTGGAACAGCGACGATTTTCGATTTGTCACTATCGACATGACTCGTAAACCTAACAATGGTAAGTTTAGAAATAAAATCAACGACTTCCTAAACGTTGAAACGATATAAAATAACCATTAATCAAAAAACAAAAATATGACGAAACGTAAAATAGAAGATAATTCGAAATTACGAGAGTACTTGTCCAAACGTTTCAAAGACTGGAAATCAGAGAATCGAGGTTTTTACGAACAACACAAGCGTCAAGACCAACCTATTACCGATGCAATCAGTGGTCTCGGTAAAGAGATTAAGAGTGTGACAGAACAAAATAAAAACCTCATCAATGAATTGGTACCTCTTACTGCTAAAAAATATGCAGATTTCCCTCCTACGCCATTATCTAGTATCCACACTCCTCTGGTACTTCAGGAACCACCTGCTAAAGCAGCTATAGAAGGGTCAGAGGAAATCGAGTTGGGTCCCCTGGCAAGGGATTATTTGAGTACTGAAAAATTCGAAAAAGATGAAGTATTTGGATTGTATCCAACTATGGAGGGTAATGAAGGCGTAGTATGAAAATTGGCAAGTCTAAAGTAACATTTGAAGGGGACAACATAAAAATTAATTTGAGTGGGAGAAACAGCTGGTCTAGATATCCTGGTACCGTAGGGCTATGGGAGCTCATCACTAAACAATAAAAACATTTTACAGAAGATGATTATCAAAGTTACTCTGAAATTTTGACACTCTCTAATGCTTTGTATCAAAATAACGATGCTAGTCAAAAGCGTGTGAAATCGAGCAGCGGGGATAAATACCAAAATCTGATTAAACCTATCTGGAATCAACTCAAAACCGGTAGTGGTATAAAACAATACAATACTCTACCTAAGCAGTTTGTATGGGTAAACGATGTGAGAAAACTTATAGATAGGTTGTTGGTTATAGCAGGGGAGGAAAATGCTGGGAACAATAATTTCCAAAATGAGAAAATGGGTATTGTAAACATGATTAGTGACAAATTAGCTAATTTTATTGTAAACGATCCTAAAGGCATAGGGTACTTAATTAAAATTATCAATACTCTACCTGCTAGATTCTGGAATATATCAGAGGGTCAAGGGTTAGTGAATGATATTATTAATAAACTTCCGTTCGAGTTACACGTACCTGGTTACCAATATTGTGGTCCTGGTACAAAACTTGAGAAACGAATAGAGAGAGGGGACAGGGGTATTAATCCACTCGATACAGCTTGCAAAGAGCATGATATTGCATACAACACACACAAAGATCTGAATGATCGTCATGTGGCTGATCAAAAACTGAAAGAGGCAGCTTTTGGAAGATTAACAAGCATAGATGTATCGTTGGGTGAAAAAATAACAGCGTTGGGTAGAACTATTGCTATGAATACAAAACAAAAATTAGGGTGGGGTTTGTAATATAAATACACTGAAATATAATAATAACAACAACATGAAACCAAAAGGAGTTGTGTACCAAATACCGTATTATGATCTTAAAAATTTAAAACTTAATTCGATTTTAACTAAAAAAAACAACAAGAAAAGAAGAGGCAATGTATAGCCAAAGGGAACGGAATGAAATTATTACTCAGTACGCCACAATTAAAACGATTGCAAAGTGCAAGAAATAAAAATCACAGTGGTGGATTCATATTTAGCATTCCAGCTATCCTGGCTGCATTGGGAGCAGTTGGGAGCTTGGCTGGGGGTAGTGCTGCTATTGCCAAACCTGTGATTGATTCGAAGAAGAATAAGGCAGAACTAGAAGAGCAAAAGCGTCATAATCTTGCCATGGAGAAAAAAGTAGGCAAAGGTGTGAAGTCTAGAGCACTTAGAAAATTAAAAAAAGAACAAGCACTCACGAACCAAGACATTGAATCTTTAGTTAAAATATTTAAAATTAAACACTTCAGAGGGGTTTTCATGTCTGATTCTCTCCCTAAAGGTAGTCTTCACTCTCGAGAATGTGGCGTGGTGAATTTGGACAAGTCCGAGAACGTTGGTATTCACTGGATATGCTATTATAAACAAAATGAATATGCTTTTATTTTCGATTCTTTCGGAGGGGAACCCCCTACAGAATTAATTCGTTACTTGAAGCATGTCAAAATTTATTACAACGACGATCGTATTCAAGATTTCGATCAAATTATATGTGGCCATGTTTGCATTACGATGCTCAGAATTTTAAATAAAATACCAAATATCAAATTAAAAGATTTTCAGCGAGACTTCGGTTTTGAAACTACATCTTCGCGATGATATTATCTATCCAAAATCCGTAGCTCTGAGAGCATTCTACAGTTTGTATCTGATTCCGAATGTAACTACCTACAACAATACTATATTAGTAGGTAATGAAAAAATAATTATTCCTCCTGGACAGTATAACTTATCTACTTTACAATTTGAACTTCCAACCACTGTCTTGCTTTCTCAAAATTCTGTAACACACAGAGTGGAGATTGTAACTACTAATGAAACAGTGGACTTATCTACCAAGGGGGAACTTTTAGGATTCGAGAACAATAGCAAATTAGAACCAGGTGTTAGGCACGTAGGTAAATTTATACCGAAATTCTTAGCTATAGAGACATTGAATATTCACTGTCACATTGCCAAAGGTATGATTATCAAAGCAGAAGAAAATTTGATTGGCCGCCACAAGGAGACAGGTATCATTGCTACATTTAAACCGAATTCGGAATTTATGGAACCTATCTTCTATTCCCCAATCCCACCAGTCTATCTCCCTGTTGCTATTGATAAAGTTAATTACATAGAGATAACAATTACGAATGAGAAAAATGAGATCATCGACTTTGCCGGTGCTAATAGCACTGCGATAATAGAAATTAACATTTAAAATATATAAATAAATACCAAGATGGAAAATATCGAGAGTTATGAATTACAGTCCTTCCCTCCAAAGAACATTTGCAAATTTGAACCAGCCCAACAAGGAGATACAGTATGACATCACAGTAGGGGGTGGGTTCATTCATCCACATAGATCTGATCTGTATATAAAATTTGATATTGTAAAACAAAGTAATGGTGAAGAATATCCCCTCCCTGGGGCTAATATAAAACTTATAGATAATTTTGTTCCATTCTTATTTTCTGAAATTGAAGTCAGAAAGCATAGTACAGTGATTGACAGGATTGATTGCCCTGGAATTCCATTCACTACAGTAGGGACATTCAAACTGTCCAAATCAGAGAGTGCATATTATAAAGTTGGTGGATTCGAAGCTGGAACAAAAATTCAAGCAACAAGTCACACAGTACTGTTCCCCATGAGATTACTATTTGGATTTTTCTCTGATTATAAAGAAATTATGTGGAAAGGTGGTTTGAGTGTCATATTTCGCAGAGCACCCAATGATCATAATGCCATCATGAGATACAAAACTTTGAATGCAGATGGAACAGCCAATGAGGGTAGTTTACCCGAAGCTGCGAAATGTGTGATCCAGTCTATGGAGTTACGAATGCCTATAGTTGAATATGAGTCCAATTATGCTCTCAAATACAAAGCTAAGATTTTGAAAAATCCTCAAATTCCGATTCAGTTTTATACATACCAATGCATACAGAGGTCAGTGGAGGGTAAATTGTTTGAATTTGATCTTACTAATCAGTTCCAATCTTTGCAATATGACATGCCAGAGTTTGTCGCTGTGCTGTTTCAGACTGGGAGAGATGACAATCAGGAAAAGGATAGCAGCCAGTTTGATAATTGTAAAGTTAAAAATGTGTATCTGAAGAATGGCAGAAATGAAGTATTTCCTCGTGAAAATTACAATGTAAACATTGCAGAACAAGATTATTTAAAATTATATGAAGCTTACAGTGCATTTAAACGAGTAACTGAAGGTAGCATAGACATGTATTATAATCCAGACGAGTTCATAATTCACAGACCAATGATTTTAATCAATGTGTCAAAAAAATTAGTAGTTATAAATGATAGAACTAATATTAAATTAGTATGTGAATTTCATGAAACTCTATCTGAAAATACTACATGCAGTGCAATTTTAATTGTGGAGAAATCATATATTTATGATGTAGAAAATGAAAGAGAAAAATTTTAATAGTATAGTAGAGAATAATACATAAAAAATTAAACTACGTGTAGACTGCAATTATTGTTAACTTCTAAACTAAAGTGCCCCCAAGGCAAAGTATGGATTCCACACTCGAGAATACACCTCTTGTCGTCATGTGGATCCAGGGCTACTTTTTTTTATTTTATTAGTTGTAATCTCATGGTTTGAGCTTTGTATTCTATTATCCTCTCGAAGTATCCTCGACTGTGAACAAAGACAACAAATATAATCTTGGAATGTTAGTTTGTTTTCCACAGTATCTTTGCACGTTCCTTTTGCTTTCTTCGTGACGCTGCTCTCTGTTCTGAATGTATACATCTTCGAACGCAAACCAGCGAACTCAACAATAATATCGCCGTTACACTCATCTCTGAACTTGCCGAGAACCTTCTTGTGGGAAGGAATTCCAAATCTGTTGGGTTGAGGATAGGAAGAAGTGTCGAAATACTCAAGCATGGAAGGATGTTTAAGATCTTCGTAGAGGTTAGATGTTTGTATATCATAAATGAAACTATCAGTGTCCATGTACAAAATTGACAGCTTATCATTATAGCAAGGTTTCATAATATTATAGTGAAATTCAAACATGTACAGTTTCGACAAGTCGAGAACCGTTGCGCCAACGTAAATAGGTTTTCTGAATTTTATCAATTTTATATCTAGATTAAGAAGTGTTAAATTCGCATTGTAAATTTTTCGCGATTTGAATCTAGCATCAGATACTAATTTTCTACATTTATTGTTATCCGAAACCAATTTTATGTCTACATGCTTTCTGACGTTCTCCATCGTCTTTCCATAAACGGCATTATTCATTAGTTTATAAAAATCTTCATCTAATTCTGAAATTCTGTGTCTCGTGTTGGTCTCAATATAAGATTTTAACCATGCAGAGTGTTTGAACTTGAGAATTCTTCTCACATTTATTTCCTGAACACCCTTCCCAATCAAAAACTGGAGATCCTTGTAGTGGACGACATATCTCTCTTTTCTCTCTAGAGTTAACATAAGCTTGCTTTGATTAGAATCAGGTGGACATTTAATTTCTAGAGCCGGAGGCAAATCAGAAAAAGTAGCATGCAAAGTATTTGGAAATTCAATGTCCACCTCAATGAAAAGACCAAATTCACGATCGTCGAAACGATTAATATCAATTGAAATAGGATTCAGCCACTCGAATCCTCCGTATGGAAGTTTCTGTATCATTGCGAACCCGTATAGATTATTTACGTCAGCGTAAAATATATAATTCGATGGTCGATTTGCATCGTATTGATTCTCAGACATGTGAATATTGTTTGCCTTTACGTATCTCTGCGAACATTGCACCATCCCCCAACGTATCCCCCTTTCTATAAAAAGTAACATGTCCACGTCCGATATCAATTCCAACTTGATCCTTGTCTGGAGCAACATAGCAGACCACGCCAAACCTGGAAGGCTGTAGTAGTGTGCTGGATCTAATTTATAAATATTTATTGCTGTTTTTCTGAACACTTGGAATACATCAGCAAGTATCGTTACGTCTAATTTGAGATACGCATCGTGATAATCGCCAAGAGTATTGCATCTCAATTCCTTCCATATTAATTTCGCATGTTCGTATTCTTCATTCGTGATTCCGGTTCTTTTCAGTTGACTGAAGAATTCTTTTTGAGATGGGAGAGTGTCATCGTCAAATTTAGACTCATCGGTTACATATTCGTAAGGATAAATGCCTTTACGTTTAATCAGCTCTAGGTGTACGTTGGGAAAACTAGCTTTTGTAATTTTAAACTGTTCGTCACTAAGTTTACTCGCTAAAGCATCGAGACTTGCCGATAGGAATCTGAAAGAATCTAGAAACCTCATCTCTATGATTTCATTCGTTGCTGGAATCTTAACTTTCTTACTTATAGAAATATAACGCTCTTCGTTTTGAGCAAGAATATCTATTCTTTGCGTATCGTATCCAAGATTTCTAACTAAGAAATGGAAGTCGTAATTGGATCCATTGTGGAAAAATATTGGTTACGAATTTGGGCTTCTGGATCTTGAGGTTGCAGGTGTTACAAATTCCACTAATGTAGTTTCCGGTGAAGTGATTGTGGTGAAATACTTTCCGATTCTCATTCGTGAAATGTTGATCGCACACTGGACACGTCTCAATGTTATTGTAAGATTTAAGTTCCTTGCTTGATAGTGGAAGCATTGATTTCGATTGACATAAGAAGCTGCCAATGTTCTCAACCTCCTCCACCATCTTCTTGAAAAAGTGTTCAATAACATTCGGTCCGCGATAGATATATATATGGCTTATCTATCCTATCTTGCCAAACAACAACATATCCAAAACTATTTGGATCATGAACCTGGTACGGTGTTGTGGAAGACAATTCCGGATCCGGATCGCAATAAGACAATGGTTTGAGAAAAGCCTCAAAGTCCGCAATGATGATGGCCGGATGTTCCAAGAAGGCCTTGTGCATTTTAAATTCTTCGAATTCATTTGCTTTGGGCACCAACATGCGAGCCGGTCTGTTAACTCCACAGTAGACTTTATGTTCAGCAAGTTTTTGTTTGGCAATTTGACCTCTGGTGTATTTTCTGTAGCCGACTTGTTTTCGATCGTCGAACGTGGTCAAGCACCTTGGAGACAGACCTCGATGTTGTGTTCAAGCTTGGTTGTTTGGCTTCTGACTAAGCGGGAGAGTGAACAAATTAGCGTGTAATGAAACTTGTCATCATCAGCAATAAGAAGCAGATTGATTTCCACGGCTTCGTCATCAGCAATATTACTTATCAGAACAGGATGCACAAAATTCTTAACTGAAGTATACGAATATACATTTATCGCTAATCGTTTTCCTTCTCTATTTCGTACTCTGTTTTCAAACTTTGCTATGTCGGAAATAGCAACAGGGTATTGGATGCCTGTCATAGCATATTCAATCTCATCGATATATTGTGTGTAATGAATAACCTGTTGCGGATTATTTGAACAATGAATCGGGTGAAGCGCTGCTAAAATGCACCACATAAAACACTTATTGTCGGTGTTATGAATGTTCAGCACAGCTCTCTTATGCTGAATTTCTACCGGAAGTGGAACGTAGCTCGAAGCAGAAAAAGGTGTAAATTTGTTTACATAAGCGATTAACCTGTAAGGATTTCCACATAGAGACCAACCTGATCCCTTAGCTTCGAATTCATCGTGTTTCCTAATCAATTCACTTGTAAGATTAGAATAAAAAACGTTCAAATTATCAATGTCTGCCAAATAAAGAACTTGGTTTCTCGTTTTGTGAAAGAAAACATTTCTTGTACCATTGGGTTTCTCATATTCACAAATTAGATCAACATATACTTTTATGCAGTTGTTTTCTAGTTTATTTTTCAGAATATTTATAATGGAGGTTTTAATTTCACTCAAGAAATATCACAGCGTGGGTTCGAAGTAAAACAGAAATCCAAGAGTTGGTCATTGAATGCAGATCTAATCGGCTTTTGGTCATTAGACATCTTAATTTGTTTAGAAGTAGAAGCTTCGGCTTCAGGATGATCAATTTTTCCTTTCAATGTTCCATGTCCGGTTGATGCTTTGCAAATTTTCATGTATTTACTTAAATTAGTAATGCTAATTATATTTTAGCATTGAGTACAAGGCCTAGTAGGTAACAAACGATTTATTGTTGAACCTGTTTCGCTACATCTTGCCCTATGCTTGCTAATATTAGTTTTGGAGATGAATTTTCCACAAATAGCACATTCGATGAAAGTGGTAGATGACATTTTTTTAAATATGCTTTAAGTAAATAACAATAAGACGCACAATCAAGTCAAGATTCAATAAGACAATTTTAAACTTACGATAATTGATAGAATGTAACTTAAAAAAGACAATAGTTATAATTATAATAATTTTTGTTTTTTCAGCTCTGGTATTTATATACAAATTTTCTCCGAAAAAAAATACAAAATTCAATACAAATACAAATACAAATTCATACAAATTCAATCTGTGTGAAAAACAACTTGAACCCTTTTCAAAATAAAATAATTTTAGCTATTAGGATAAAATTTTCAGCTATGTTATTTATACAGAATTTCCAGAGACAACAAGTAACATCTGATCACACCAAAACTCAAGCTGATCGAAATTACTATGCGCTATGTAGCTTTAAAATAAATTAAATACTTAACTTTTTAACAAAAAAAAATATGAGCAGCACTGCAACAACACGTACGCACTCTTCAAACACTCTCACGATACTGACTGATCTGTAATGCGAAAACCCTTTAAGTAACCTAAGCGCGGATGAAAACATCCGAAACAGTAAGTCAGTCAGAAGACACGCATTACGCCATAACCAACAACACGCTAGATACGGGTCTGCGTAATAACTTGCTGCGTAAACATTGCGTAATAACTTGTTGCATAGCGTGGGTGGGTATAGGTGTACGTGTACGTGTGCGTAGGTGTGCATGGGTGTGCGTGGGTGTAGGTGTGGGTATGCATAGGTGTGCGTGGGTGTTACGTAATTTAACTCGAAAGAAATTGTGACACTCGTACCAAGTGTGAGGTAAAAAAAACACAGATTTGCAATAGTATAAAATCAACAAAAACATAATCAAAATAGGTTTTCCATTGTAGTTAAATTAATAAAAACAATAGGCCTCGTACCAAGTGTGGGCTTAGAATCCGCAAAATATATGTACTTGTATACTTAAAAAAACTGGAAAAACTCACAAGTGTCGGTCAAGTAGACCGGAAGTGGACCGGAAGTAAATAGGTGTAGGTGGGTATAGGCGTGGGTGAGTGTAGGTGGGTGTGGGTGAGTGTGGGTGGACGTAGGTGTGCATGTTTCGTACTTTAACTCGTAAGAAATTATGACATTCGTACGAAGTACGAGATGAAAAAAACACAGATTTACAATTGTACAATAGTACAAAAACATCATCAAAATAGGTTTTCCATTGTGGTTAAATTAATAAAAACAATAGGCCTCGTACCATTCGTACGAAGTACCAGGTGAAGAAACACAGATTTGCAATAGTATAAAATCGACAAAAACATCGTCAAAATAGGTTTTCTATTGTGGTTAAATTAATAAAAATAATAGGCCTCGTACCAAGTACTATTTTGAACCGATTAAACTACTCTACTAACATAAGAATGAATGGTGTTACCTCTCTCTGAGGTCTAAAACTAAGCCATCAGCCCTGAACATGAAGTTTAAAACGAACAGTAAACTATCAATAAATCTAAATGGCCAAGAAATGAATGTGTCGGCCTCTGTGGCGGAGTGGTCAGCATAGTGCGCTACGAAGCCAGGGGTCCCGGGTTTGAATCCCGGCTAGGACTTGGATGTTTGTGTTTGTTCGAAATGAGTAAAAACGAGAGTACAGTAAAAATTGACGTGTGTGAAAGTTTGAAAAATGTGTGAATGACGGGGGATACTGCCGAATAGGGGTATTCCTTTTACTAAAAAAAATGGCTACCACATCGCGCTACAACGCCAGGGGTCCCGGGTAAGAATCCTGGCATGGACGTTTGCGAGTGTCCATTCATCATATCATCACTCATCCCTTTATTCGCAAATTAGCCAAAAGTGGCACAAAAAGCGAAGTAAAATAAAGCAAATAATAATAATAATAAAAAGAAATAAAAGTTCTTCCCTTGGTTGCAAAGAAAATGGGTGTTCCGCCTCTACCCACAAGTGCTTTCAGTATTGCCTGATGTTAAGAAGCCACAGAGGAGGGGCAATATTGTATTTTTGCTTCCCCTCCCCCAGTCACGCCCTAAAAAATGAGACTACATATATTTCAACTTATCTTTGTTGTGAAGTATACTTGGAAAAAATATTTTTGCACTAGATTTGTGAACGTGTACTCAAGTTTCCGTTAACAAGAAGCACGTGACATCACAGTCAGGTCCCTGAAAATCAAGTATCCCCGTAGGAATTTGCTGCTTCTATTTCCAATTTTGTTTGAAGCCTGCCAGGTTTTGTACCTACTACAAGTGCGCTCGCATGTAACAATGCACCGGGGAGGGGCATAGAGGACAGCTTAACTTTAAATCTTCCCGTGTACTCTTCGAACACGAGCTTTCTTTAGAGACCCCATGCTGTCAAAAATTTCATCGGTCATGAGAAAAGGTGCACCTTGTATCATCTTGGAAATTCAAGCCTAGGCTAACCTTCCCTTCCCTTCCCAAATTTAGACTTGGTCAGGCGACCCGACCCGGTCATTGTTCAGAGTCAGGGACGTCGTTAGGGAGGGGCACGGGGGGCACCGGCCCCCCGAAACGTTCACGTGGCCCCGGCAAACTGTTCTACATTTGCTAAAAATTTTACTTTCATGACAAATATTGCAAAATTTTGTTTCAGTACATTTTGCTTTCAGTTTGAAACACTGTTCTTGAATTTGAGTGGCACGAACCCCAAACAATACATTTCTTTCTCGTTTTCCTGGTTCTAGCTATTGTGGATGTCAGTAGGAACCTAGCGCTTCGATGTTTCTCGGAATTTTGAGGGAGCAGTCTTTCCACCCCTCAACAAGAGGCAGGGTTGGGCGTTGGATGTTGCCGTTGCGTCCAAACAATGTTTCGAGCTTGAGTAGTTTGTGACCAGATTGAAGAACAACCGCTTGGCAGCGGTAAACCACATATATGCAAACAGTTACAAGTGGTCCCGAATCAGAGCGCAATACACGCTAAAATAAGTATAATGGTGGCAGGATGCCTATGTAGATTATCATATCTTCGGGTAAGTAGTATTCGCACAAAATAACTATTATACTATTGAGACAGCCTAAAACACGCAACGTGTTAAAAGTAATTATCTTCACAAACTGTACAATATCTTGAGTCGCATATTTTTCTCGATTTCGTGAAGACCGATTTTGAGAATCCTCCTTAACAAACGATGCCTCCACGATGGCGCAGTGATAGAGTCGTTGCCTTGTAATCGAGAGGTCCCGGGTTCGATACATGGGTGGAGGCACATAGTGGTCCGGATGTTACATCAAACTGTAGGTCCAGTCCCGATTAGCCTTACTGTGCATAAACTGGACTTAAATCACCAACTCAACTCAACTCCTTAACGAACGTTTCGAAGAATCGAAAATTTAAACAAGAACAAGTAAATACATTTTTGTCAATTTGAAGTAAATTATTATTATTATTATACGAATCTGCCTCACACAGTAAGTTTATTTTATTGGGACAAGTACAAAAACCAACGCTTGCAAGTTGCAATAAGTCACTGGAAAGACATGTGTGGTTGCACATATATTTAAGCATCTATAAATAAATAATTACCCGTGGTTCGACAGCCCTGGAAGGGCCTTGGCCTATCTCCCGACTGCCAATCTTCCTAACACAATCCTACGTAGAGGTGTGGAAATCTTTAACCAGTAATGTGGTGACGTGGGGTCAGCACGTCGAACCCCCAACCGTTATAGGGGATATCCGTAAAAAATAATTATATTTTTGTGGTAAGGAGTCGTAGTCATTTAACAAACTTTATTGATTTATTCCATCAGAATTATTTAAAAGAAAGTGCCATACTAAACTTACCAACTTAGCAAAGGCACATTGATTGCTTAATGAGACATTTTTCTTGTGTTGCAGAGCAGATTCAGTTTTTGTAGTATTGCAATGTTTTACACAGTCCGTTCGAAGAATTTTGAGAACATTGATGTTTTGTCAGAGGGACCACAGCCGAATAAATATCTTTGGATGTTTTACAGGTTTCATCGTATTTAAGAAGGTAATTTTCCGGTCCATCTTTCCTCCGTCTTTTGCCACTCAGGCTGTAGAGCCGATTCATAGGTGGAACGACCTTGGCGATTGGCACCATGTTGACAACAGACTCAAGAAGTCCCGCAACCGACAGAACTCGAAGCCTACTGTGACATACACTTTCGTTGAACACAAACAGATGTGTTGGTAGGAAATGCGGTGATTTTATGGGTCCTCCGTTTCTGGGAAGTCGGGGACTTTTGAGAACATACATTCCCTTCATGTACATCAGGGGGCCTAAGCCAGGTCACCCCCTCCCACAAAATCTTCTCTTCATCTGGCTCTGTTTATCGGCCGCGCACAAACAAGAAGATTTAGCTGTAGGACTTTCTGGGTTAATTACTTTGTTCAGGATCGACGTAGGCTTTTCAATTTGCAAGAGACAAAATTCTACTGTTCACACTCAACCCTTGTGCTCATAACCTGCAATGAAGGGAAGCCTTTGTATTGCACCGACTTTAGTTCCTCCCTTGGTAACTTTTCACTCATTTTCAAGAAACATCTACTTCTTTTTGCCCTACTGTGTTGATTGGTAGACAATTGATGACTGTCGGATAGTTTGAAGTACAGTTTGATCCGAGAAGTGGTTTCATAGTTAGCTTCTGTAAACGCAAGATTCCGGTAGGATCACGGAGTGATTGTGATCTCATTTCCATGCATTGCGAATGAAATTTCGATTGATTATGGTTCATTTTACTTCGCTTTTCTGCCACATTTGGCTAACTGCGAAGATGGGGATTAGTGATGATATGATGAAATTGATCAATGGACAATCACAAACATCCATGCCCAGTCCGGGATTCGAACTCGGGACACATGGCATCGTAGCACGATGTGCTAACCACTCCGCCACGGGGGCCGGCGAAGTGAAATCTCGAGTCTGAAGCTGCCAGCTTGTCGTCCTCCCGAAAAAAATGATCGACCAAATGTCCAACATATTGACGTTCTAAATTGGTGTCCGACTACCACACAGGAGCAGCCCGGGTTTGACTCCCAGGGCGGCTGATCTCACATGCGATGAAGAATAAGTCACATTTAATTTATGGAAGGAAAGAGGTATGAAGTAAACTTTTTATAGTAGTGTGCATGCTCTAGAAATATTACGTTTAAAAATTCTCCATATTTTTATGACTTTTTGTGATTTTTCTTCATTTAGCCTCCACCAGGGTTGTGAAAGGTCCAGGAACCCATAAGTTCTAATAGATTTTATTGGGTTTCGTAACAGGACCGGAACCTTATTTCTCGCACAATTTAAATTCGTACCAAATTGCGAATTGTTTCATTCCAATACGGAACTTGGACCCTATTTGAACTGATCCGGAAAAAAAATGTTCGTTGACCGTATTTAAATTCATCAGGAAATAAGGTTCCTGGACCGAATTTAAATTCATCTGGAAAAAATATTGCTGGACCGAATTGAAAACTTTACAGATGAGAAGATTCCTTACGGTCCAGAACTCATTCACGCTTGCTGATTTTCTCTCCTGAACGGGAATTGAATTCATTTAAAATTCCTGGATCTTTAACAACCCTGGTCCAACAAATGCAGACGCTGTGGCTGCTGCTTAGGCGGGAAAGTTGACTAGACATACAAATAAAATTAATCCGAAGTTATATAGCGAATAATAGTTACTTACATAATAATATCATGAAATATGGAGAGCCAAATTACATATCAAGCATTTCCTGTTATTTACCTCTAGTGGGAGCGAAAATCTTTTGCCCTTGGTGGTGAACTCGGTTCCTGCAAATTCAAGATGGCATTATCTAATTTTCATTTCTATATGGACCGACAACTCCGTGGTGGAGTGGTTAGCAAGTTACGCTAGGAAGCAGTGTGTCCCGGGTTCGAATCCCGGCCTGGGCATGTGTCTTCTTTGTGATGGTCCTTTCATCAATTTAATTTTAACTCATTCTCATCTTCACGATTTGCCAAAAAGTGTCAGAAAAGTGAAGTAAAATGAACCAAGTCAATCAATCATTTCTATTTCGTTATTTTACGCCGCTTTTCTACCTCTTGGGTTAAATGCGACGATGAGATTGAATGATGATCCGAAGGAATAGCGATGCGAGAGACATGTTGCAACCACACCTGTCCAAGGTCCGAACTTGGGACCTGTGATTTCGTAGCACGTCATGCTCATGCTTCGGGAGTGGAATGCTTTGAATGTATAACCATAAAAGTAGGGTGAAAGAAAACAAACATTGTACTGTGCAAAAAAAGCCATGTTTAGGTCCTCTAAAGAAAACTACAATTATTCAGTAAAATTAATTTTAAAGGATAAAGCCTGCGAAGTGTTTTTCCATTCGGTGACGCGTGGTCATCACATCGAGTCCCATCTAGTTTTGAGAGTGGAATTCGCTTACATATTGATTTCAACTAGCTTCCCAATTGTCCTCACGATGTTTGTCCATCACAGAAATTTTGGAGTTCCTACCAGGGTTCGAACCTTGAACCTGTCTTACCAAAGACGAGAGCGCAATAACTTTAGCACGCGGGAATTTTGTTATTTCTATTGCCATCATATACTGAGAGAAGAAGAAGATTACTTTTAAGAAATTAGATGTGTGCATAATTTTTTTTATATATCGTCATCATTCTCCAATGTGTACAGTACGACACCACAAAAGACTCGGGCATGTCCCATAGAATAGGGGTTAACGGTGTCGCCTTGCACTAAAGAACGCAGGATTCGATTCTGGTATAAACAATATACATGGGACGCCTATCTTGAACTCATTACACAAACATTTCATTTTCGCACCGTTGTCCTACTTGTATACCTGATTCCAGCACCACGAAAGAGGGTTTTCTCTACTTCTCAATTTTATTTTCAGCAAATTTACAAATCTAAGGAGTAAGGACTAATGACATTGTTCTTGGTGTCTCAAATCTGACATAAGAGAAAATACATGGATTTTTAAAGACTGTCTAGATGCCATTAAGTTAATGAGTTCATTCTGCATTTAAATTTCCGAAGAATGGCCGTGGATTTCGCGAGTCTATATTCGTAAATTTTGGGGGCTACAGGAGAAATTAATGTTCTCTTCCAAATAGAAAATATATATATATAAAGCACACACACATACTTATATGTAGGCTTATATGGTATATTAATAGTTTGTTAGTTTTTAAAGGTTTGATGGAAAAAATCTTAAGTTTTGGGCCCCCCGAAACTGATCAACCTAGCTACGTCCCTGTTCAGAGTAGAATGACTGCAGAAAGCGTGTTTCGGCATTTACTATGCAAATTGTAGTGATGAGTTCGGATTTCCTTCCACATCAAGCGATACAACTGTGCACATGTACGTGTAAATCATTTGCAGAAAGTAGACCGGTAAGTTTTACTTCTCTCCTTACGTTCCTTCACTAATTTATATTTTCTGTGTGAAAGGACATAAAAAGACGAGACTAGAGACACCATTAGTTCTCTGCCTTTTCGGGCTTTAACGCTGCAAGCTTTGGAGGAACTTTATTTCTTGGCCATTTAAATTTATTTAGATTTATTAAAAGTTTACTGTTTTATTTTAAACGTCATGTTTAGGGTGGGTCGAAAAAATAGATTTTTCGAGTATCGAATTCTAATAGGACTCAAAAGTTGCGTATTTGCATGCTAATCAACGGGAAAATATTGAAAAAAATCATACTTTGGATCTTCAGTTCGCACAAAGGGTACGTATTATCGACGTGACATTCTTAACAAGTCAACGTCACATCTACACACATGCACACACACTCGTGGAATGTTTGGAATGCAAAACAAAAACAACTAGGTTACATGAGAATTCTTGCCAACATTCAATTTAGTTAAAGTTACTGGTTAAGAAAAAGTTTTTTTCTTTTAAATTAGAAAACAAAAACACTACGAAAACCTATGACCTTACTTAGATTCATTTCATTCTTAACAGGTCAATGCCTCAATATTCACACGCTCCCGTAAGTACGTCAATCTTCACACATACACTCAGGAATGTTTGGAATGCAAAGAATTCTCGTAACAAAACTATTGATTTGTCTAAGTAAAAACTAGGTTACATGAGAATTCTTTGCATTCCACGCAAGTTAGGTTCCCAAAAAATACTTCATACACAGTAATTTATATATCACCGATGCCATCTAGTTGCAAATAAATGTACTTGGAGAACATGAAAGAAGTCAGTATCACTTGATGCTGCCATCTAGTTGCAAAAAAAAAAATATATACTTGTTGGAAAAAAGTTTCATTACTCAATGATTTTATATATCGTCCGGCAGTAATACGATTAGCTGAAGACATATGACAGAGCGAACTCGAGTTCACGTAGCTAATTGGTAGGACCCAAAATATTACTAGAATATCTTAAACTTGTATATTTCTTGTACCGCCATGATGTTACTGATTAGTTACAAGCACAAACAATATCATAATACTGGAGGATATGAGAATATGCAAGTACGGTATCTTCGGTTCAGATATAAATGGACCGAATGTATACTAGGGTATTTTGCAAAAATTTTTAAAATTGACTCATGAGAGACAATTATTTTTTTACAGTTAAAAAAAAGTAATGGATTTCGCTTTAGTTATTTGAAAAAGTGAAATTTTAAAAATTAGGTGTCATAGGGGGAAATTATCTAAATCTTAGAATTTTTATACAATAAAATTGGAATTTAAGCTCTTGCGTAAAACAAGTTTGCAGTTTTTTACACTTGGAAAATCAGCTAAAATCATGATTTTCAGTTAAATTACACTAAGAGAGCTCTCTATGAAATTGTTAGATTTGGGGGGGGGGGGGTGTTTGCTCGTGCCCCCTCTCTGACTACTGTTATTTTTTTATTATATATAAAATATATATTTGTACTAAGTATAAAAAAATTAATAAATACATCAAAACTCAATCTGATCGATTAGTGTGTATACTTAGTCTGTTACTATTTTTGGTTTAAATATTTATATATAATTTTTGGGACTCAAATCAAAAACTATATACTTTTAAAAAAAACTGGAAAAATCCACAGGTGTCTGTCAAGTAAACCGGAAGTAAATTTGTGTGGGTGGGTGTGGGTGTTACGTACTTTAACTCGAAAGAAATTATGACACTCGTACGAAATACGAGATGAAAAATCACAGAGTTGCAATACTATAAAATCAACAAAAACATCGTCAAAATAGGTTTCCCACTGTGCTTAAATTAATAAAAATAATAGGCCTCGTACCAAGAACACCTCCAATATACCTACTTATTGTATCGGCGATATATATCGTCCCCACGATACATATCGTGTCGGCGATACATATCGTCTCCACGATATATATCGTGCCGGCGATATGTATCGTCCCCTGTTCGTCACAAACAGAAGAGTATTTCATGTAATGACAACCAAGTTCGGTTCGTCAAATTGGGATGAAAAAAAAACGACGTTGTCAGATCTGTACTTCGTACATACGTTAGTAGGGCGAGAAAAAATGGAAACGCAATAATTAGTATGTAAATATATTGTATAAAAAATAATGGTAATTACCTATGGTGCAAAATCAAAGTAGTCTTGGGATCATTTTCCATTACAACCAAAAAGAAAAAAAAATACAAAAATGTTCTTTCCATTGTCACAATACTATTTCATATAAAGTTTGCATAATTTGTTGATTAGTGGCCTGGAATTTGTTATTCTGGCTATAACTCTTGTCTACTCTTATGGTGGGCGGCCTTAAAAAAACTTTTCTCGAGCAGGCCTCATCTCCAGGAAGCTATCAACTCGGGGCAAGCCCCGGCACCTAACGACCTGTTTGGTGAGGTGAGTCAAGCAATGACTTTTTAAGAACCTTTTCCTGCTCCCACAAATTAGGCAATAGTTAGGCTGGAGAGTTCAATGAACTATCCAGCCCTCATGCTGGCAAGGGGTGGCGCGGAGAGTTACGACGTCGAGAAGCAGCAGCGCCGTGCGCACCTCGTTCTACAGGCTGCTGCGTTTCGCTTCCCCACTTCCCTTGTCAGCACGTAGGGCGCCCGCCGTAAGACCTGTTACTATGAATGACAGACATGCGAAGTAAGCTAAAGCTTATCTGCGAACGCTAAAAAGTTGAGTTGTAGTGACCTATGCGGAAGATCACATATTCGTCGTTCTGGCTGACTATGTACGAGATCCAAAATAAATTAAAACATTCCACGTTATGGTGATTCCCTTGGCTAGCACTCAAAACGTGGTAACGATAAACATATATCGCCAACACGATTTATATTATCACCTCAATAAATATCGTGGAGACAGATTTCCCTGCCTGGCAATACTGTCATTACTTTTTCGCGAAGATCACAATCCTTTTTAGCCGTGGTGTATTTTACTGGTATAACGAACGGGGTAGCATTGTATCACTGTATTTAAGTGAAGTGATACACAAGCTAGGGTTTCTTTTTTCAATCAAGGGTTCAAGTTTCAAATAATTGTGAAGCGACACATGATTTTCAATTAATTTTTGACACGATATATTTCGCTGACATGATAAATGTGATGGATGCAGAGCCGGACTGGACCGCCAAGAGGTAGTTGGCAATTTTCCTTAAGAGGGCGCCCCAATAAATCGTTGATTGTAATGGCCTATTATTAAAGTAAAAGCTTAAAAGAATAGCATATTACAATAGAGAACAGAGGCGCAACCACGATTTTTTCTGGGGGGGGGGGTGGCAGCACCAACTAAAAATAATAATAATAGTAGTAGTAGTAGCAGTAGTTGTAACATGAAAGACGTTATTATAATCGTGATTCACGCAAAAGGGGGTACAAGTTGGTGCTAATGCAATAGTGTCGGAACAAACGATTTGAAATACGTCTATTTTCCAACACGTTGAATTTCACATTAGCTAATAATTGAAAACTGTATTTTTGAAGACAGAAAATGCATGACGAATTTAATTCGATTTGTACCTGATAAGATTGCGAGCGAAGCGAGCAAGAAAATTTTTAGATTCACTCTTTAAATTAATAGGGCTAAAATGATTTTACAATGGAGCAGTGTGATTCTCTTTCACATTTTTTAAAAATTTCAGATCGTTCGGCTTCCAGATCCGACTCTCGTCGTACCCAAGCTACGGCTCTGAACTCCAGACTATAAGAAAAGCAGATATTGCGAGTGAAGCGAGAAAGATAATTTTACGAAATGTATTTTCTTATTTGTACAAAATTTGAAATCGATGGGAGGCAATTGCCCCTCCTTGCTCCTTGCAGGTGCCCTTGGCCGTCTGGAAGAAAAATTAAAGAAATAGGGCAAAACTAATTTCATCTTGAGAATAATTTTGACCTGCTACTTTTAGATTCTGCTATAGTCTTGTTCTACTTCGATGTTTGCCCCCTTGCCCCCTCTAGAATTGATTTCCACCAAAGGTTGGGGGACAATGTCCCCTGCATCCCTGCGGTTGTGCCACTGATAGCGAAAGTATTTTTAAAATAAGAAAAAAAAGTATGAAGTGAAGGCCACTGTAGTAATTTACAAACTGTAGTACAGAATGATATCGTACTGTATTTACATGTTGCTTTTTGTGAATTGTCAGTTTATATACTGTTAATGTATTATGTAGTAGGCCAGTAGTAACTTCAACTAATTCAAATTTTTAGCAGCGCACTAGGTGGAGGCACATACTGGTCCCGATTCCACTTTCAACTATAGGCTCAGTTCCGATTAGCTTTTCTGTGCATAAAGTGGACTTAAAAATAAACTCAAACAAACAAATAGCCACGCTTATGTAATCGTAAATAAGGTTCTGGTGATATCATCAATGGAGAATCTCCCGGTTTGGCGCCCCTTCACGAGGGCGTCCCCCGTCAGTCGCTTGGCCCTTAATCCGCCCTGTGGAAGTCCAGGAGGGCACAAAAAAGAAAATGTATATTCAACACTGCTATATCTCTGATTGTAAGCAGTAGGAAAAAAAGGCACCGAATTTGTGTGTTCGAAAGGGCGCCGAGACGAGACGGAACACCGGGATTTTGTCCGGTGGAACAGTCCGGCCCTGGATGGATGCTATATCGTTGACAAGATACACATATCACGTGGTACATGTGTGGAATCTTCCAATCTGCAAATAGTTCAATGGTGCAAATTTTACCGAAATACTGAGTGAGAGAGAGAGAGAGAGAGAGAGATAGATGCATTCAATATAAATAATTCACGTCCACACCTTCCTTTTAGCACAAACTTCCTCACAAGTGCAGTGTGTAAGGAAGATGAAACAGAATAAGGACTGGAACAACATAAAAGTAGGCATACCATCTTCATACTTTTCCATCACGTACCATAAATAAAATTACAACACGCAATCAATCCATAAAATATCGTGACGATACATATCGTTACCACGATATAGATCGCCAAAATATTGTGACGATATATCGTCTAGTTGATATCGCCTGAACGATATTTTTTTTTCAATATCGCGATATATCGTCTAAACGATATATCGCCCAACACTATTGGCAACCCTACTTCGTTTTGCAAACCATGCAGCTCAACACCACTCTATGCAAAGCAATGGGAACAGGCTA
Source organism: Lepisma saccharinum (assembly GCF_977018435.1). Taxonomy (NCBI): domain Eukaryota; kingdom Metazoa; phylum Arthropoda; class Insecta; order Zygentoma; family Lepismatidae; genus Lepisma; species Lepisma saccharinum. The sequence continues at coordinate 35,680 of NW_028143562.1, forward strand.
AAGCGCGGGAAAACCTCATATACAAGGAGAGGATAGCGACCTGGCAGTTCCAGCACTCAAAGACGAAAACAAAGATAGGAAGACAGCTGGGTAGCGTGGTGCGTATAACCAATTATTTTGATAAAAAATATGGTGGTTCTGCAGTTCTTATTGCAGAGCGCCCCTGGTTATTATACAATATGGATATTCCTGATTGAGAAACCTCGCTGGTCAAACTACAGACAGATGGGCGAAGGATGGATGGGGGCAGTGCAGGGGAATGGGAAAGGTTGAGCAGCAACAGAGGAGGCTAAAAGATCCATGTATGAAGCATCAAGAGTTTCCTCAATCAGCGATGCCAACCCCAGCAAACTGGTACTAAACCTAGCACAGTTTGACATTTCTTGGCACCTAAAAAGTCCGCCTAGCCAAAGAATGGACTTGAGGAAACTCATACTTTTCGCCTCCAGTTTCCGCCTGCCGGTTGCTACATGGATCATTTCATAAATAATGCACACTAATTTATTACTCACCCGTATGTTGCTGTGGCGGCGATGTCTCTTCACGGTTCTTCAATGCAGTCTCCGTGCTTGGCAATGACCGAAGCTTCTATATGCCATCCAATACGCCATCTTTGTTCAGCTATCGAATGGCTCGGGTAACGGCAGTAGAAAGCTCTTTCAAAGATAAAAAACGACGTCCACGCAAAGGCAGTTTCAACTTGGGGAAGAGGTCGAAGTAAGGGGGACTTATGTCTGGACTATGCGGAGCATGGGGTATCACATCCCAACCGTAATCGACTAGTTTTTCATTGACGACATGCCCGATATGCGGCTGAGCGTTGTCTTGAAGAATGAGTGGACCAGCCTCGAGTAGCCGAGGGCATGTTTTGTGCATTTCTATTCGCAGATTTTGAAAGAAATCACGGTAATACACTGCTGTGACACGTGTGCCACATGGAAAACTTGTCTGTGAGGATTACTCCCTGATGATCATAAGCAAAAATCATAATTTGTTTGAATTTTGATTGTACACGCCGAATTTCTTTGGGTCGTGGGGAAGATGGAGCTCTCGCCACTCGTTTGAATGCATTTTCAGTTCCAATTCAAAGCAGGGAGTCGTAACGTAACGAAATGGAACGGTATTTTCAATTACGGTTTCCGTTACGTTACAACCAGAAACAGAATAACTTTTTTCGTGAACAGAAACGTTACCTCAGGTATATGAACATTACGTTACAGGTGTGCATAACGGTACCGAACCATAACTGATCTGTAAATCAGTAGGTCGTTAGGTGACGCTTTAACGTTACATCCATTGCCGGCAACCAGTAACGTTACAGGGTAAGAAACAAGTTCGTCACGTATTGACTAGTAACTTTAGTGTGTGTGGAAAGTGATAGTAACGTTACAATTAACCAATAACTTAATTGAGGTCACGACTGTAAAAACGTTACACTCCTTGCTTCAAAGCAACAACGTTATTGATAGCTGGTATCATACAGACGTTCCGATGTGCAATACCGTGTCCGATGCCGTGTTCCGGAGAGAATAACATAGGTCTCTCGTATAATTGTGCTCGTTACTTTTGTAACGTTACAGTTCTTTCCCTCCACAAAAGTCTGTTTCAAAAAAGTGATACACATATTCGTTACGAATAGCAAATACCGTTATCGAAGGCGTGTTCGAAGAAGCCTCATAATTGTGATCGGCAGCATAGTAACATTACAGTATTTTGACATTTTGAAAGTCATTAAATAATAATACGTATTTTCGTTTTGGATGTCAGTGAAAAAATTAAATTGTAAAACAAAATGTTTGAAAACATCCGTAAACAAGATTCGGCGTGATAGAAGTTCTGGTTATTGGAATTTACTGATTAACTATGTATTTATCACAAATATATTTATTTTCTGCATACTACTAAATCACTTTACGTGGATTTGTTCTAATTTGATTATCTATGCAAGATGAATTTTAACATGTGCGTTCACTTTATACGATACGAAAACAAACGTTTGTTGTAAGAAAACGTTTATGTATATCTTTCTCTCTCTCTCTCTCTCTCTTTCAGTTTACATGTGTTACATCAATTAAAAAAATACAGTATGTTTGGCGATGAGAACGATTCGTGCTTAGATTAAGTTGCTGAAGGACGAAACATAAAGGACCAACCAAAGAATCATCTGTGCTACGCGTTCATCCACATAAGCGAGAGGCAAGCTTTTTCCTATCGGAAGACGAAAAATAATTGCTTGCTGCACGACCTTGATAAGGCGAACTGAACCACAAGGAAATAAACCTGTGCAGACCCGCGACTCCTGTGCACTGTACTACCGCGTGGAAAGGGGGGGGGGGGGAGAGTTGACCGTTCTTTCTTATGGGCCGAGCTGAAGAGTGGAAGGGAAGCTGCGCGGGGACTTTTCGTCCAAGGTTTTTCCCCTTGTGTTCGCTCGTAGCAGCAGCACCACGCAAAATCGGAAACTGTGAATCCTCAAACTTTGTACACGTGACCTTCGGTCACGAAGCAGCCGAGTAGACAACGCCCTGGGGCCATATGAAAGGCACTTTTATACCGCGTTTGGTACAACCTGTCCCGCTTCCCGCGCTAGCTGGTCGCTCCCTTTTCTCCGTGCTGGGGAAAGTCAAAGCCAGGCAGCCAATTAAAATACGCAACGTCACAACAGCGTCTACGTAAGCGCCTCTCTTCTGGTTTCCATTCGCTCCTCGCTGCCCAGCAGACGATTTTTTCCTCGTTTCTCATTGGCACCGAAACTGTAGAGCGCTCCCTAGCGCGGGAAACGGGACAGGTTCTACCAAACGCGGTATAGCAAGTAGAAACTACGTAGAAACGAAACGTTAGATGGAATTGTTGTACGAAACAAACGAAACCGCGTTTGTGCAACTGGTTTGTGGCTAGACAGGGCCATTGGACTCTCAAGAAGGCAAGAATTGTATGGGAAGTGATTCTCAAAACTAAGCGAATAAAAGGACAGTATAATTTATCATTTACAAGGGCCCTCATCCGCTTACAATTTTGAAAATTACTTTCAGTAATTCTTGTCTTCTTGGACAGGAGGTTCATTAAACTTTTTGGTGTAGAAACAGACAGAGCGCCCACCTACCACGTTTGAAAGAAGAGCATAGCAGACATGAAAGTAATTTTCAAGTACGTAAGGACGACAGTCGACGTGAACATGAGCAACGTGTGACTAAGAAATACAATCGTAACAAAGGACAGGATTCTTCAAGAAACAGTAATTTTATAAAACTTCTTATCATTAACTCAGTTCATCCTTTTATCCTCTTTTGTTTGTTATACTTTTGTATTATTCTTGTTTTATATCGCTTTTCTGCCACTTGTAGATAATCGCGACGATGAAGATGAATGATGATCATATTAAATCTATGAAGGGATGCTTACAAAAAAACCAGCCATACCCAGGTGTCTACTCGAACTTGAAATGTTTGGTACCGAGTGTATGAGTGGACCACTCAACGACTTCGGTCTTCGAGGCTACGGTTTCAGTTGCAACATGCAGTATAATTACGTTTCTACTACTACTACTTAAAAAGCCCCCTTGATACATGAGATACTACAAATAATTTCAGGCATACCCTCGAATTTTGATTGCTTGGCACGTTTTTAAACTAAGTAATGAAGTGACGTTTATATTCATATTAGGCCTACGACTAGCTCGAACTAAAAACTCTTGTGAAATACTGTGTATATGTTATCCTTGTGAAGTGAGAAACTTCATATTTTGCTAAGAAAATATGCATGAAAAATTATATTTGTAGCTACTACTTGAAGAATTCAAATTATTATGATGGAATTTCAACTTACGTATACTCTTGCATATAACGTGGCATATACCGTGCGTTCATTTCGATCTGCAGCCGAGAGATCGGGAGAAGCGTGGCGGGCGGCGCTGACGGAGATGCCGACATTTGCGGCCTGTAATGCCCGCTTATTTTTATTGACATATGCAGACATTTATATAAATATTGCAAAACCAGCACTAACCTGTGTTATAACACGCAAAAGTTCTTCTGTAATTCATCCAAGTTCTGTCGTTATATACACAAATAAATACGCTTTAGAAATGATGTTAAGAGCCACAGATAATAAACATTTTAATCATAGTTTTGACCAGTAACGTCCTGCTTAAGTTTATATCCTTGGAAGAGTTTTGTGTCGATGGGGATCGTTTGGAGGTTTCGAATGTGCAACACTGTATCAAGATTACGCTACAGACGAAACCGTTAAAAGTCAGTGGTGTTCGTGAGCTTCCTTGCAATCCGAAATCTCAGAGCTCGAGTTTTTTGTTCCTTCGCGACTATCGTGGCGAGCAGATGTAAATAAAGAGCATGTTAATTTCGTACTGTGCCCAAGAGTGTTATTCTTGGTTACTTGCCGTTACTTGTTTGTGTTATTGCAGTGTGTATGTGTGTTGTGTCAGTGAGACGATTGGAATGACAGCCGCAAGGTTCACGTTAGAACAAATAATTTTTATGTATGACACTTACGTGAAAACAGACTCGTGTCGAGACGTGTGTAGGCAATTTCTACAGAAATTCCCAGGTGTTTCACCTCCACATAGAGATACGGTTAGATATCTTGTCCTTAAATTACGAGAAACTTGATCGTTAAATTTTAAAATACCTAAGCAAAAACGACGTATTCTAACCGAAGGAAAACTCGATGAAATTGGTGCAGCGTTAGAACGTTCTCCAAACAAACCTCTACGCAGTGTTTCACAGGAGATGGGAGTGTCAAAATCATGAGCACATACAGCCACAAAGCTACTAAAATTAAAACTGTACCCTTATAACACAGGTTAGTGCCCGTTTTGCAATATTTATATAAATGTCTGCATATGTCCATAAAAATAAGCGGGCATTACAGGCCGCAAATGTCGGCATCTTCGCCAGCGCCGCCCGCCACGCTTCGCCCGATCTCTCGGCTGCAGATCGAAATGTTATCGCAGAGGAGTTTTTGTCTCGCAGTCAATTTATTTTTAGTTGAGGAACTCGAGAGTAAGTTGGAAATATTTAATGACCCACGTTGTGGTGTGCTGTTCGATTAATCAGAATTGGAGTGAGAGAAATCTGTAGTTAAGGTCAGTCAACACGTCAATTTGTAACTGTGAATGCAAGTTTTCTTTGATTTAGCGGGAAATCAGTCTGCTATTGCTGTAAGTAATAAATTGAAACATATATATTTTCTGGTCGAGTAGGAATCCACAGCCCTTATCCAATCAATCAGTTTCTGTGTTTGAAACTTCTGTCTAGGAAAGCTACATACAATTTGCTTTTAATAACAGCAGCTTCAAAATAACCTATCCATTCTTGTCTTGCAAAGTAATGTTTGATTTTGATTTGTTATATTTAACTTTGGTTTTCTGCCACTTTTGGCTAATCGCGAAGACGAGGATGGGTGATGCAATGACAATATTGATGAAAGGACATCACGAAGAAAATAATGAAAACAATACACAGGCTGGGATCTGAAGTCGGGACCTGTGGTGTCGCAGTGTTCATGAAATAAAAACATAACATGTACAGTGGCTCACATTAGTAATCGAATATGTAACATTTTGCTGCATTTCTTCAGAATATTTCAAAATTAACAACATGTACATAAGTATAAACGATAGTGAAATATTTATAGGCATTTATTAAAGCTAGATTCCCTGTTACATTTTTTCTCTTTTAATTTTGGGTGCGTCAGCACTTAGGCTATTTTGAAACCGCCACGTTATACGGGGTCCAGCCCCTTACCATAACAAATAACGTAACTGTAATATCGAATAACTGAAATATTAAAATATTCGGACTTAGGTTAAAAGCTGAGGCTCTAAAGGGGCACTCAGCACACATGACATAAACAGAACACACAGAATTATACTGGCCATAGGGTCAGTCGCCAGAGCCTCGTTAGTCTGCAAAATGCAGTCCAGGGTGTACTACGTGGAATGAAGTTGACGATTGGGTGTACTACGTGGAAGGTCACCCCTTACACCCCTGTTACGGTTTCAAATCTGAAAATAGTTATTTATGTTTGGGTGTGAAAGAAGAGATCACTTTAATATTCAGACAAATCGTGAAAGCCTTCTGTTTCTGTTAAGCTACGTTTCCATTCAGACAAGTTCCAGACTCATGACGTGCAACATGTGCCGGCTCATGTTGCGCGTCATTTAGTGTACTCGTGCTGCTTCCAATTCAAAACTACTACTTTAAAATACGTCCGCAACAACACTGGAGTGCAGGATCGCAGTGTAGCGTTGTGCAGTGCTTTAGAGTAGTCAGTGTTTCTTCTCTTGTATTGTAATAATTTGGTGGTGATTTAACTTGGGTAAAGATGAACAATAAAGCTATGGCGGGTTTTGTGGTTATGGCAGGCGCGTATCATGAATTTCTAAAAAAAAAAAAGGGCGAAAACAACCTAGATGGTGGATTAGAAGTTTGCTAGCAAAAAATTAACTCGTTGATGAGAGACTTACGTCTTCAAAGTGGATACGAAAACTTTGTAAGAATGACTACAAGTGATTTTGCATTGTTATTAAATCTTGTTGGACCACAGATTGTAGTCGCGTCGTCTGTTTCTACTCTAGTTCGTATGCCCGTGCCCCAGGAACTTGCTGCAGGCTGTTTCCATTGTCCGCCGCGCACGTTGTGCGTCTTAATCGTTTGGGGCAATTTTGTCCCCGGCACTTGCGCCGCGGCATGTTGCAGACAGTTTCCATTTCAACAAATGCTTGGCACATGCAGCGTCGCATTCCGCGTGTCATGTTGGGCGGTAAAATTTGTGGTAATAGAAACGAGACTTTACATAGTTCTTTTATCGGTCAACTACAGTGCGGGGAAGAAACAATTCATGCTATTTCCTAACTACGTCTGTTACCAGTAGCTCCATTGCCCCTGACTGAAGTACGAGAAAAATGGGTAACAAAAACAAAAATACATTTGACGAACTGCAGCTATTTATTTTTACCTAACCAAAGGGTGCAGGTACAGGGAAATTGAAAATGTTAAGTACATGTAAGAGTACCGTGGGTGACGCAATAAAACGTAATGAAAAGGAAAATGAGGTAGATTCCGTATCTCAGAAAATTCAACCAAGAGAAATAGGAGAACGAAATGAACGAGCTTCAGTATGAAAAATCAAGACCCTTTCCTCACAACCACCCCCTTCCCAAACCAAGGGCTCTGAAAGCAGCTGTGTAACTTGGAGCAGGGATTGGGACTGCTGTACTGTTCAGTAGCGTTTCGTCCGAAAGCGAAATTCCTAGAAAAATGCTACAGTTCGTCCGCGACGGTTTAATGAGTTGCATTTCGCCCGAGCCTGGCTGATGATGAGTCACACCTTGACTAACCGGTGGCAGCGGTGGAATTGGTGACTAGGATACCTCAGTTAACAACTTTTAAAACTACATTGCATAGACAGCGGAGTGTAGTCCAGGGAGTGCAGACTCGGTCAAATCGTCGAGAGAGGGGTCCCGGGTTCGATACCCGGTGGAGGCACAAGTGGTTCGGATACGAAACGCCCTCCCTTGCCCGGGAAAACAAATGCTACCACTACCTAGATAGAGACGGCAAAATCTCCCTCGGACAAGTGAAATAGCGTTACGGTCCAGGTTGAGTTCGTGTATAGGGTCAGGTGACCAACAGTGCATAGCGATTAGCCATATCAAACAAAAAAAAAACATATACTTTCAATTACCAACTCTTTACCTGTAGCCGGGAAGCGGCTAGCTGCACACCTGAAAATCACGGGTAGCGACATGCGTACGAAATGATATAGCCCAACATTAACATGAAAAATAAAAAGTATATTCTATTCATAACAAAACAAGAATCAATTTGCTACATCTCCCCCTCTCTCGCTCACACATTCACTCACACATTCAATCTTTACGGGGTCATCAACACAAAATGATACATAAAACGGACAGGTTTTATGACGAGCCCTAATTATTGCATTCGCATTTAATTTTACCTTGACTTTTGTCTAATCAGGTCATTTGTGATTTTTGCTCCAGTGCTACTTCAACTCACTAGCCAGACCTTACTTAAGTTCACCTTTAAAAAATCCAGGTCGGTGCGGAGACAATACATTATTTGTCCAGCATAAACAAAGGCGTCTCAACAGCAATTACGCTCACGTAGGCGGACATTTTCCTTTTACTTGACCTCACGTGGTTCTAAACATAACAATAACCTCCGTTGAGTGACGCAAACAAATATTCTCTAGCAGGCGGGACTTCAACACTTCGCCGCGACGAGCAATTTATATTACCAGGCAAATACTTTAACAAATAATCACATACGCGACCTGACGTAGCTAGCAGCGACACAGCGCTGACACATAAAAATGAACAAACCTCAAATAGATTAAACAATTAAGCGGGCGGCGCTTTACTCTATTAGTACGCACTTTAAACAAATACAAAAGGAGCACAAACAACAACGAATTTAAGATCATTAAAAAAATCACAAGAAATAAAAAAAATTGACCTGAGACAATTTGGTATGAAGTTTCGAGTTGTGTGGGCGTTTTCAAAATGTTGACGAATTTCTAGGACGTTCTCTAAATATCAATCGAGCCGGTACGTGTTGACATTCATACAGATGAATACATTACCACCTCTCAGGTTCCACGGCGCATCCTGGCGTCTTCATGGGCGATTGAAATCACTTAGTATGCACACGATAGGTTTTCCTATTCTTCCTCGGTCGCGACGACGAAAATGTGAAGAGCGTTCATGCATCTGGTTCCTCGGCGGATCAGTGACGATGGGTCGTCGGCGTCGCTCGGGAACGTCAATGGGCTCGGCGTCTCTTCCTCTCGGGATCGGTGAACATCTCCGTGGTCTGGCGCGATTCGGACGTCGCATCTGGGCGGTGGGCAGTCGTTCTTGGCTCGTCGGCGTCTTCTCCATCACCGTCGGACGATCTCAAGCGTCGGGACGTCAACATGGCGGCGTTCGACATCTCTCTCTCTCTCTCTCTGTGGCGGTTGGTAGGCATCAGGCGGCGTAACTCGGGTTTCTTGGCATGTTGTAGGCAATGGTCGGTGTCTCGTCTGGCATCGGGCGAATCGAGGGTAACCCCTCTCCTCTTCTTAATTCCGTTAGCCCGCCATGATTTTTGATGTTCCTTGTTTCACAAAAACTATAAACGGCGCAAGATTACAACGGAAACACAGTCTCGCTTCAAGTTCCTCCAGCGGTTGAGGTAAGCGCACTCGTATCGACTTACTGCCTATCACACACTGATGTTCGCGAAACAAAACAAAGTCCACGGTATACGGAGAGGTGGCACGGAGGTGCTCTCGCTACAAGAATCGCGGTAAAACTGTGTGTCGAAAAAGCATGTCCTTCGTTTTATCCGGATTTCGAAAAAGGACGCTCGGCGGTCGTTGAAGGGACGCTTCCGGAGAGGTCATTCTACTTCGCTCCATTGTCTCCCAGGCTGGACAGGGTCGTGCTTGAGGTTTGGTTCCTACGGATTAAGCTACAGTCTTGTTGGCGCCCAGAGCTCAACTGCAATCTGTGCCCATAAACCGATCGATTATAACCAATTCGATCTGGCATCCGTAATTCTTGCTTGATCGCGACGAAACTCCACACATCCGTCCTTGCACACATGTTGCTGCACTGGTAAAAGTTTCACATAAATCCGGCCGCTGGAACCCGAGATATTTAAATGGTTGTCGTTACGGTCGAATTTCCTAAGCTTTAGACGCATAACATGACCTTTCAGGTGCTCGCCCGTCAGGCTCGCGACTTCCTTTCTTTCTCCCGTTGGCTTGGCATATCAAATATATATATACCTACAAATAAAGACACTCAACACCTTGATTAAACACATTTTTTACGGCTAATGGTTAGAATAATAATAATAACGAGGCAGGTCGACGGTAAATCTGACTGTCACACGGATCCCACTTTAAATTGTAGGTCCAGTCGCGATTAGCCTTACTGTGCATAAAGGGGACTTAAAACAACAAATAAAATCGTTGAGAGGAAGTGAACTTGGATCCAGAAATTTTAGTCATGGCAGTCAACACTACTACTTCTAAGCAGCTCCCATAAGTGACTGAGGTTAGAATGAAAGTTTGTCTTGTTTTAAGTTCACTTGTATGCACATATAGGCTAATTGGGAGTGGGCCTACAGTTTAAAGTGCAATTCGAATCACTGTACCTCCACCAGGAATCGAACCCGGCTAGAATGCAAGTGGTTTCTCATACTCAGATGGGAAGTTGTTTATGTTATTGTTTCACATAATTTGTAGGTAGTCACACGTGGTCTGAGAAACAGAAAAGTCACACATAGCCTACGCATAATTCTCTCGAGGCAGTTTGTTGCAAGAACTTTGCTTGCAGGCCACGGACAATAACATTCATGGGTAAAAAAGTGTAGCTTTCCTGACGAAGTGTTCTCGACTTGCGAGCCAGCTTAAATCGGCGTTAGCGTCCAATGTTTCGAGCGCATACATTGCTCCCATCATAAGGTAGAGAGCATCCTGCTTAGAGCAATGTACGCGCTCCAAACGTTGGACGCTAACGCCGATATAACCTGGCTCGCAAGCCGAGAACATTGTTCGAATCTCCACAGGCATATAATAAGAATGCATCATACCCAAATGACACATCTGGCGTAATACCTAACGTGCCAAATTTTGGAAAATAGGGGCTGATAGCGTGTGTGAGAACCAGAGCGACTTAACTCTAATTTATCAAATTAATAGGAGAGGAAATAATGTATTCTTAGGAATATGACTCTTAAACGTGACTCCGCCTTACAGATAAGCATTAGAAGTGGAAAATGTCGATTTACTCCAAATACTCTTCAGAGGATTTTTTTTAACGAAACTGAAAACAGCATTTTTGTAGTTACGTTCCTCTGATTCCCGTAGGACGATAGGTGAAATACATTTCATGAGCGATGTTTGAAAGAAGTTGTGTTAAGATGTCAAACATGTAGCCGACAGCCATGCTGTATGAAGAAAGTATATAGGATAAGCTCCAATCACACTTAATCTAGGCTCACAACAAAGATAGCGGCTGAGTGACCTAGCGTAATGAAAGGCAAAGAGAACAGTTAATAATTGGAAGAAACAATGAGTTTCATGTTTAAGATCATTCTGCCATATGTATAATTAATGAAGTTGCATATAAAAATAAAAATGGTCCAAAATGCTTCAAAGTAATTGAAAATATGAGGCATTGCGGATACGAAGGGCGAACTCAACAAAGTGCATTGTGATGGAAATGCGTTTCAAGTTGCCAGGCACAGTGCAATCTCCATAAAATCTTTGAAAATCACGCATGAAACATTCCGATCTACTGTTACCAAGTTTTTGTGGAGCTCGAACTGTGCCTGACAACTTGAAACGCATTTCCCTCACAATGCACTTTGTTGAGTTCGCCCTTCGTATCCGCAATGCTTCATATCGTCTCTAGGAAAAACCTAGAAAATTAATACGCCCATTCAAATTTAAAACCTTTATTTGCATACTAAATAGAAAGCATTTTCACCAGATACTTGAAATTAGTTTGAGAAAATCTAAAATAAGAGGAATTCCTATCCCTGTTCTCGTGATGATATTTCCTGGCAAATACTCTGTAAGATGCTGTCGCGGTCTATTGCCGCGCTATACATTGACGAAACAATGCTTTATACTCCGAAGTCGATACTAAAGGTTCATGGACGTCTGCAGGATTTTTTCCAAAGAGGGGCAAGCAAGGTAGTTTTTCCGGAAGGGGGGGGGGGGGGCAAACAAGGTGCATAACAGTGTTGTCTCCTCAAAAAACATTGCTTTAATTTGAAGTTATCATATTCATCTTATTTGAAAATAAGATCCTTAAGAAAATATTTGGACCTAAAAGGGATGAGGAGACAATTAGAATAATTAAATCAAAAAGACTTAGGTGGGCAGGCCATGTGGCACGAATGGGAGAGGAAAGGAGTTTACAGGATTCTTGTTGGGAAACCTGATGGTAAGAGACCTTTAGGAAGGTTAAGACGAAGATGGAGGGACAACGTTGAGATAGACCTAAAGGAAATCGGTAGGGATGGAAAGAGTATATAGATCTTGCTCAGGATAGGGACAGATGGAAGGCCTGTGTTGCTGCAGCCATGAACCTTCGGATTTAAGAAGGCTAGAGTTAGTTAGTTAGCTAGTTATGTTCATGCAATAATTAACATATATTATTGCAGCTGAAATGGAATTGTGTGATATATATATAATTTTTGGTTGACTTTCATTTTCCAGGTGGGTCGTGCACCCCCCCCCCCCCTCCCCCTTTGCCTCTCTTTCGGACTTCCATGCAAAGGTTCAATTTTTATTTCGCGTCTACCACTTTCGGTTAATCGCGATGATAAAGGATGTGATAGGTGATGGAAGTGGTACAAAGACAATGACCCAACCCATCCATATTTTCTAGTCCAGGCTCTAATCCGACATTAGACTTCGCAGTTTATTACGCTAACCAATTTGCCACGGGATCGGCTTCTTCGTGTTTGTCTGCTCATCAAATGATTAATTAGTTATTCAAACTATATAGGTAGGAAAGCTATATAAAATAACGAAACAGAAAAATAAATCCACTTGACGTCTTGTAGTACTATCATTAACCTACAATTTCATGCTCACAAATCCACACAGAAAACTACTTGTGGCATTAGTTTTACGGAATGGCCTTGGGGAATATACATCGCCCATTTCCTGGTTCAGCTCGAAACAATTCAGGTGCCTTATCGAAGCTGCTCTTGAGCACGCAGGGTTTCTAACCTACTTCGCCGTAATTCAGTTGTTGTATCTTGATTAATATGCTGTATTGTAGAGTCAACCGCAGATTAAATAGGAGAAAAAAGATTTTCCCGACGGAAAATAAGTTGGTAATGCTGCAAACACCGAGGCATTTTTGATAAGACGCTTGAGGAGCGTCGAGCAAACTTTCCTGAAAAAGCACAACCCCAGTATCGAAGGTCATGCTACACGTGGATTGGCAACTTTCGGGAGCATGCTGTCTGTCTACACAATTATACCCAAATACCTGTTTGAAAATGAATCTTCTGTTCGCATTTTATTTTTCAAATGTAGTTCTGACATTGTAATCATTTTGCAATTATTTTTATTTGTTCTTATTTTGCTTCGTTTTTATGTCACTTTTATAATTAATCGAAACTATGAAGATGGATGATAATGAGATTAAATTAATGAAGAGACACCTAAAAAAGATATTTACAGACCAGGACTCGAACCCGGAACCTAAAGCGGATAGGTTGTGGGGAAAACCGTCAATAACTCCCGCCACGAACTTACTTATAATTTTTGTAATTTCTCACGAGTATTTTTTGTTCTGTTTATGCATAATACCTGCTTTCGGAAACTTAATTTATAAGTGACACACTTCGTTCGGTAGGGACAAGCCACGTATTGTTTGAATGGAGGGACACATCTCGTTCATATACTACTAGATACAATCATGGACTATACTTGAAATGGCCTCCCCGATGGCGCAGTGGTAGCGTCGTCGCCTTGTAATGAAGGGGTCCCGGGTTCGATACCCGGTGGAGGCACAAGTGATTGGGATTTCACTTTAAACTGTAGGTCCAGTCCCGATTAGCCTAACTGTGCATAAAGTGGACTCAAATCAATCAATCATATATGATAGATGTTAAGAAAAAGATAAAAATTTTAGAAGAGATACTGTGAACAAGTCGAGTTGGAGAGAGATTGTCTTTTGTCTTTGTTAAATGTATTTCATGTAGTTTATATAACATGAAGTTATAAGTTAAATAAATGTTGTTTTGTTCGTTAACGTTTGGCCTAATTGAAGATTATTACAATATACTTGAAATGTGACGTGCTAAACACTACTTTCGGAGATCAGTTGGACATGGCAATTTTGATATACAAGTTGCATTTTCTCTACTTAGATTCATTATGTCCAAATTTTATCCTAATAGATAATCTCCCAACAACGCAAAATGTTTTAATTGACTCGAATTCACAATGACTCATATACAGTGTGTTTATAAATGAACGGTGGGGTTTCAAAAATTAATAATACATCTATATATTACCTTACACGAGCAAAACGTACATCGTAAGAAGCAGCAACTGTCCAAGTTTATATCTTTATTTATATTTGTATAAAGATAGAAATCAAGAGGGGGCAATTGCCCCTCTGTGCCTCCTTGCAGGTGCTCTTGACCGTCTGGAAGAAATAGTGCACGACAGACGTGAAAACTAAATCCATCTTCAGTATCCTTTTGTCTTGCTACTCTTAGATTCTGCAACCTTTCTTTCTATAGTTCAATGTTTGCCCCCTAACCCCCTAGAATTGATTTCCGTACAAGTTTGAGAGCCTTCCTTCCTTCTTCTTTGAGTGGCACACACCGCCTATGAGCGATTTCTTGCCAGGGGTCCTATTTGGTTTGTTATGAGAAAGTTTGTTTACATTCCAAATGTCTGTTTGTTTATGTTACAATGTTGTTTTTTCGTGCAAAGCTGTACAGTATCCACATGACATCAGATCGCGGCTCGTAGAGTAGAGTCGAAAGGGACATCGGAAATGGAATACCCACACGGTGTAACTGTTTGTATAGTGTATTGCGATGTTGTTGTCGAATTGGGCATTGTAAGAACAAATGTGTGATTGATTGAATAGGTTCTCCACACGGACAGGAAGTTGCAGGCACGATATATGAACTGGGATGTATAACGACGTGTCCTGTACGCATTCGCATGGTAAACACTAAAACTGCACGGGGTAGGTTAATGTGTTGAAACCAAGGGCGTTTATTGCCGACTTGTGCATGCCATCTATATGTATTGGTATTGAGGAGTTGCTGGGTACACCAATCGTCCCATTGTTGTTCTACTTTGATTTTTACCCGTGGGAGGAGGTCAGTGTACGGCAGGCGCATCGGGGTAACAGTTTCTTTCGTTCTTGCTTGTTTAGCCATTACATCAACGCGATCTTGATATTTATTGAGGTCACTGTGGGCACGAATATATGTGAAGGTCGCTGACAGACCCTGCTGTTGAAGTTCTAACATGATTCGGAGAATAAGATAAGGAAATACCGTTAATTTATATGCTGCCCGACCTGTTCGTGCTAACGTTTGAAGGACGCTCAATGCGTCCGTAAGAATTAACGAATGATCGATTCGGAACTGCAGGGCGAATTGTAATGCTTTATAGATAGCATAACATTCCGCCGAGAATATCGACATATCGGATGGGAGGGAAAATTGTCGGGTGATGTTATGAGATGGTACGTAAAAAGCACATCCCACACCGTCTGCAGACTTCGATCCGTCAGTATAAATAAAGGTTGATGTGGGCCACAAGTCTCTATAATTTTCATGTCGGCCATGATCTTCATATTGGATCTCTACTCGGGGTTCTGTGGGAATATTCAGTTGATATACAAGCGGGTCCGGATGGGTAAAAGTTTGTTGGTAAGCGTCAGGGTCAATATTATAGCATTGTAAGAAAAAAAAACGTTTAGTGGGGGGAGGGGGGTCGGGAGGCCAAACCATTGTCGTTGAATCGCAAATGTTTTATTAAACGGGTGATCGTGTCGCGCCCACGATTTAAACAAATATTGCACAGTGAGTTTGATGCGTCTGTGGGACAAAGAAGATTCATTGCTTTCTAAATATACACTAACATTGGGACTGGACGGCATGAGTCCTAGACATGTACGTAAGGCTCGTCGTTGTAATACGTCGATAGACGTAAGAAGTTTTAAATTGGCTCCACCATAAGCTGGGGCTGCATAATCAAATAATGCACGAAAACAATTTTTATAAAATAATAGCATTGTATGGGGGTGTCCTCCCCACCTGGTCGTGGAAATACAGCGGAGTAAATTAACAATTTTTAGACCCTTTTCCTTGAGATATTGTAGATGCCTTGTCCAATTCAGTTTCCTATCAAAGTATACACCCAGGTATTTGACATTGTCGACTACTGGAATGTGCTGTATTTCTGTGATATTGTTAGGGTAGCTGCTCATTTTTCTCGAGTTAAAAATTATGATTTTGGATTTCGGAATGGAAATAGTGAGTCCTAAGGTATCTAAGTGATCTGTAAGAATTGGAACTGTTTTCTTTAGAGCGAGTAAGCCTTGCGTGGCGTCAGGGGTGCATTTATAGCAGCACAAATCGTCGGCATATTGTAACAATTTAAAGCCGTGCATATTTAGGTGATGTATTTGGTGGGTATAGATATTAAAAAGTAGGGGGCTAAGGGGCGAACCCTGAGGGATTCCCGTGCGAGCTATACGGGGGCCTTCTAACCTATCTTCAAACCAGAATTGTAAATTTCGTTCATGATATAAATTCCAGATGATGGTCCCTACTATGGGGTGTATGTTTAGTTGTACCATCATGTTATATAAGATCGGGATGTGAACTGCATCATAAGCATGTTCTATGTCAGTGAAGAGGCCAAAGCAATAATCATGAGTAATCTGGCTATTTTGGATTTCAACCGTTAGGGTAGCTATGGCATCTTGGCTTCCATGTTGCATGCGGAAACCCATTTGTGTTGGCGAAAAGAATTTATTCTTTTCCAACGCCCAATTAATGCGATGTTGAAATGTTCGTTCGAAAAGTTTGGCAACTACTGGTATTAATACTATTGGTCGGTATGACTTTGCCTCCGCGGGAGGTTTGTTAGGTTTTAATATGGGGAGAACTATGTGGTGACGCCACTCGATAGGGATTCGTCCTGTGCGATAGACGGTATTGAATATGTGAGCAAGTAATTGTATACCTTGCTGTGGCAGATGTTTGAGCATGTCATAGGTGAGACCGTCATATCCCGGGGAAGTGTTCGGCACGATTTCTAAGATTTGTTGTATTTCGGTAGCAGTAACTGCCGGGAAATCGGCAGTGAAATCGAAATTCTGTGCAAAGGATTTAGCCTCTCGTGCGCATACAGAGGGTGGCGTGATTATGTTCATGAATTCTGCTTCCCACTGTCTATCGAGATTTTTCCGTTGTGGGTGGGCCGGGTTCCTAATAGAATGAAATTTATTCCATATAGAGCTGAGGCTATCTGTGCAATCGAGGGAATTGCAAAATGAATGCCACGCTTCTCTTTTCGCGTTTAAATATATTTTCTTCGCCTTAGCTTGCAGTCGCCGAAGGTCGATTTTCTTCCCCGGCGAGGGGTTTCGTTCGTATAGTTTTAATTGAATTTTTTTTTGACATTTTATTAATGCACAGTCTCGGGTCCACCAACTGAGGGAAGGAAATTTAACTGGGCTACGATATTGGCTTCGATGGGCACTATTGTCTATTGCAATGGTAATCATACTGAGGAAACGTTGATATGTTATTTTTCCATCAGTGTGGGGAGTTGTTTGATCATATATACTTTTAAATTGTGTTGTAAAAGCGTCCCATTTAATGGAAGCTTTGGTCCAACGTTTCACTGGGACCGACTCCCTATTGTCACGCAACAAGTATGTGGAAAACGATCTACGGGCTATAAGTAAAATGGGGGAATGATCACTGCCACGGAGATCTTGTTCCTTTACCCAGTGAAAGCTATTGTAGAATCGGGAGGAAGTAATTGTGAGGTCAATACAGGAGGGGCGGTTGCTATTTAATGGATAATGAGTAGGGCTACCATCGTTTAAAAGTATAAACCGGTTGTGTGTGATCCATGCATCTAGATTTTTCCCTAAACGGTCCGCGTACGGATGTCCCCAAGAGGGGTGATGTCCATTAAAATCTCCGAGGATGAGGTAGGGGCCCGGAGCAAGGGTTATGATCTCTTGTAACTCGGGAAAACTGATTCTTTGTGAGTTGTTTGAGGAGGGAATGTATAAGGAAATGATAACTATATATTGGTCATTAATGTTGACTCTG
This sequence comes from Lepisma saccharinum, assembly GCF_977018435.1. NCBI lineage: Eukaryota > Metazoa > Arthropoda > Insecta > Zygentoma > Lepismatidae > Lepisma > Lepisma saccharinum. Next base: position 53,565 of record NW_028143562.1, read on the forward strand.
ATAGCCACTATCTCTAGTTGGAAAGTCTGAACGAGGGAAAGGGTATGTGGAATTGGTATTTCGGTATGGGAAAGGGTTTCATGCACATAGATGACAGTACCACGCTGATGCGTAGGGTTGCCGTACAAGTGATAATGAGCAAGTCTATACTTCTCGTGCTTCGTTCCTTTAACCTCCTGCAAGCAAAGAATAAGCGGGCGGTGTTCTGCAATTAGATCTAATAGTTCGAGTTTCCGTGCGGAGAAGCTATTTACATTCCATTGTAAGATGGTACCCATTTCCGATATTACCTTAAGCGGTGTCTTCGAGTAACGTCAAAAGTTTGTCTGTCAAAAATTGAATGTGTTGGATGAGGCGAATTCGATGAGCGTTGTCCCGTATGTGTCTAACAGTTTCCCACATGCTGGGAATCATTTCTAAAAGAGCCTGGTACACCTCACTGTGTTCGGTAGGGCGGTCAGTAATGTGCGATTGTGGATTATTATGCCTCTTGTTCGGGTGCACATATGATTGGCGATGGAAATTCTTAGAATGGGAAGGAGTGTTATTTATCGGGTAGGCGTTGTTTCCGATGGGTTGGGATGTCGCTTCCTCTGGGTCAGTAAGGGTCGATGAACTAGCCGCGGATTCTATTGCGACGTCATCGTCTTCCCATCGCGGACGGCGATGTGGTTCTTTCCTCGGAGAAGGGCGGATTTTGGATTTCGTAGTGTTTCGTGGTTGAGAATTAGTCTTAAAGGATGGCACCTTAAAGCGATACGAATCCAATGATGTTTGAGAATCCTTATTTTCAGGAAAGTCTCTGTCAGATTGATTACGTAGCGGGGAAAACATATTGGCATATGTCCTGTTTGAGGAGTGCCATGTGTGATTAGTAAAGAAAGGTTTTGTGCGGGAGGTCTGCAAGTCAGGGAATGCCGCTTTTATCACTCGGGGTCGATAAACATCATCGCGAGTGGGAGTGGGGAGGAATATGCCTTGCAGCTTGAGTTTCGCCTCCCGATATGATAAATTGTTTTCAGCCATGCTGGTTTGGACAGCTGATTCCAACCGCCAGCTCGCACAGTTGCGGTCTAAGGCTGAATGTGGTAACTTGCAATTGATGCAACTCAAAGTACTGTCACAGTCCTCTGGGTGGGAGTCCAATCCACACTTAGCACACTTGGATTTTGATTTACAAACTAAATGTAAATGGCCGTATCGGAAACATTTGGAGCATTGTTGGACTGATCGTATACGTGGTCGAACCTCGAATATTTCACTGTTAATGAGAACTTTCTCCGGCAAACTATTACCGCGAAATGTGATGCAAAATAGTTTAGTGGGAACTAACTGGAAAGATCCATCCTCTTTCCACAGTTTTTTGTTCATGCGTTTGGCCGAAAGGGCCGGGATAGGACTCTCGAAACCATCGAGTACGTCCTGTTCTGACACGTCATGAGCGATTCCGAATATGAGTCCTTCCCGTTGAATTAACGATAAGGGAATTCTCGTTTTGACTCCCATATCACGATGCATTGCACTACGCGTGAGAAACTCATTAGCAGCTTTAGCGGTGGGGAAAGTCACCCGGACGCGATTACGACCGCATTGTTCCACTAACTGTACTCGGACTGCTTTCTTACGGAGATAGTTACCAACACTTCCAGCGGCAAGAAATTTCTCGTTAGTGTCTATACCGTCAAATAGGACTATGTAGGGACCCGGCATATCCGTGCTATACCAATAGGTAGGTGGAATCTGGGGGGACACATTATTTGTATCACTTCTGGAGATTTTATCGGGGTGAACATCGTCCACTTCGTCGCGAGAACGTTTATTAGAACCTTTCTCAGCGTCCATGTCGGATTGGGAGTCCGGAGTATGATTCCCGGCCATGGTATAACGGGCCTATTTCACGGTCCCGTAAATTTAATTCGGTACGCAAGCACAAGATCACTTCACCACACTATCACTAGTTCACAAATAATTTCCCGTACTGGAAAAGGATACAGAGACAGCTCGAACAGGTATACGGTGGTAGTTACTCAGGACCGCTTGAACTACAGGTCTTGATCCTATCACTTCCTATCGCGAACACAAAACCACTTCCGTTTTTTCAAGTTTGAGAGCTAATCTCCCCTGCACCCTGTGGTTGCGCCACTGCACCTTCTTCCGCCGTTGTTGCTTTGTGAACTTTCATCGGCTTGAAAATACTTAATTTTCTTCAAGAGCATAATATCGTTTAATAACCGGCGATAAGATTCCTCAACCATAAATTTCTGGATTAAAGTATAATAATATAGGAGCATGGAAATCTGAAAGGGGGCGAGGATGGCCACATCTCCTCTTTAGAAAACGAATGTCAGCTAAAAGTATATATTTCACGCGTATAATTTGATCCCAGTCATAGTAATGTACATTAATTATTATAATGGGAATGCAGGAATGCGATATTTTCGAATTCAAGTGGTGTTTCTTGAGGGAGCAACACTATTATCTGGTTAATATGCCCCATGGAAAAATACCTTGCTTGTCCCTGCGTCGAAAATATCGGCAGACGTCAATGATTAGGGGGTGGGGCATGTGCCCCCCCCCCCTTTGCACAACGTGCGCACGTCTATGACTACTCATTTTTACACTAGTTGGAAGCTGTATTCAATTTCGAGCCAAAAATGTAATTTTCAAATCAGGATTGTTAAACGTCCACGAACCCATAAATTGTAATGGGTTCTATTGGGTTCCGCAACAAGACCGGAACCTTTTTTATCGCACAGTTTTAATTCGGTCCAAGTTGCGTATTCTTTCATTTCAATATGGAACTTAGACAGTCTTTAAATTGATCCGGAAAGAAGGTCCCTGTGCCGTATTTCAATTGATCCGGAGAAAAGGTTCCTGGAACGAATTGAAATAATTTAAACATAAAAAGGCTCTTTACGGTCCAGATCCATTTATGCTTGCTAATATTCCCTGCTGAACCGGAATTGAATTGATTTAAAATTCCTGACCCTTTAACAACCCTGGTTGAAATTCATTTTTTTTACAAACAACCATATTTTTAACGGCTATTTCACATTAATCCCATACGATATACTGAGTTATTTTTCGCAATGTCCAAAAGAAAGGTAAGAGATTTGGGCTATTCCTTTTTCTTCCTTGATGTTTAATAGATTATATTTGTCACGCGCCTATAACGTTACTAGCTAACATTTGTGAATTGTTCTTTCCTTGTAACGTTAACATCTACCATACTGAATTTATTTACGTTCCTTATGCAGATGGTATGTACCCAACTGCATTTTGTTCCTTTCCGCTACAGTGGTTTACATTTTGTTACATTCCTATGTAACGTTAATTAACCATATTGCCTTTCACTTCTTTCCGTTACGGAGGATTGCATTCATTACGTTCCTATGTACCGTTATTTACTACCATGTTGCATTTCGTTACGTTTTTGTAACGCTAGTATATACCACATTGCATTTCGTTACTACGCTCCTTGTAACGGTAGTATATACCATATTGCATATTACGTTATGTTCCAATGTGCTCATTTCGTTCCGTTCCTTTATAACGTTAATATCTACCATAATACATTTTGTTACGTTCCTTGTAACGTCAATCTATAAGGTATTGCATTTCGTTACGTTACATGGGTACCAGCAGTTGAACCATACTCTTCCTCCTACAAAATGGAACGTACCGTGTAACGCAAATTGGGTACGTTACGACTCCCTGATTCAAAGTCCCTGATCCACGTTTTATCAATAGCAACAATCCGATGCAAGAATGCCTCTCCTTCAACGTTGAATCTTTGTTTCAGCGTGGTTGCTTGTCCTGGCGTGTCTTCTTCTGTGCAGTTGTCAAGAAGTGGGGGACCCAGCGCGCCGAAAATTTTCTCTTCCCTAAATCATTGATCAAAATGTGGTATACAGACGTCGGTGGGATCCCTGTGGCGTGCACGACGATCTGCTTCTAGAGCTGCTGCCACGAGTTGCTCACATCGTTCATCAGTTGTTGTTTTCGGCCTTCCTGGTTTTGCATCATCCTGTATACTCACACGACTAATATGAAAACGATTTGACCAAAGAGACACTGTACTACGATTCAATGTTGACTCGCCGCACACTTCCAGTATTGCTCAGTGGATTTCTGTCGGGTTTTTGCCACATAGAGTTTCAATTTTAAAATACGACCTCTGATTAGGGTGACCAGACACATACTTTCAAAAAAGAGGACAGAGCATGGCGAAAAAGGAGGACAAAGCCACAAAAAAGAGGACACTGCAAAAAAAAAAATGGCAAAACATTTGCCATTACTCATAAGTTAATCAATATAAAAAAAATCATACCAACATTTTGCTCATATATACTTTTCAGGTGATCTCTTTCAATAACTTCCTCTTACCTTTAAGCAAAGAAAGAATCTTCTAATCTGTTGTTTAACAAATGACAAAGAATATCTACAATTTGAAGCACAGAATTGTACTCCTTTTCTAATTCTTGGATGTTAGAATGAAATATCCCCAAAAGTAAATGCAAATGTAACAAGTCAGATTCGCTTTAACTTATTTCCAAAAACCGAATTAAATTTTTGGATAGTTTAGATTGGGTGGAGAAATATGATTTTAATGCCACGAACATTTCTAGCACTCTTTCAACAGTAGGGGAAACTGACAACCACCTTACACTTTATCTCATATTCGTATCTTCCATCCTTTTCTTGCAAGATCATTATTGAATTTACACTTTCGCTTCGTTATTGCATGAAAGTAAATATTACTTAATAATCAAAATTCTCACTGAGTTTCTGCATCGTGTATGTATAACTCGAAAAGAAACTGGCCGACATCCTTGGCGGAGTGGTTAGCACACCGTGCTACAACGCCAGCGGTCCCGGATTCGAATCTCGGCCTGGGCATGGGTGTTATTTGTGAGTGCCCCTTCATCAAAATCATCGTATCATCGCTCATCCTCATCTTCGCGATTAGCTAAAAGTGCCAGAAAAGCAAAGTAAAATAAACCAAATCAATCAATCAATCGAAAAGGAACTGCACAAACTACGTGCGTTCCAGCCGTTTCAGAGGGCGAAGCAACGAGTTAGAATAATATTAATGAACAGGGTGCGGAATTTTGCCTATTTGCCATTTTTATTTCTTTGTAGTAAAACATAGGCTTTAATATCTAAAGTTCGTTTCATGGTGTTTCTAGTCCGAAAACGCATATTTATAGTGCCTATAAATTCCTATTTTGCTTTATCGTGCCAAAAAATGGCTCTTCTGCAATTTTTTGCATGTTTCAGCTTTTCTTTTACGTTCCTTTGGCTATCCCTACCTTGAAGAATGGAAGGCTTTGTTTATGTTTTAGTGACTGAAATCTGGAATCGACAGATTTGAGGGTTTCAATTGGAACATCGTATAAAATTTTTTTTCTAATGAAGGTGCAAATTGTTCTTTCATCAATTGTTTAAATTCGTACAGTCGTTAGCACAAGCTTTTTTTTTGTGAGAAGTACTTTAATTGACGATTCCCCGCAAATGTGAATTTCTATCAAAAGAGTATTAATAGTTTTTGTTAATCATTAGCCCACTTTTATGTATAAACTGAAGTGCTAGAATACAGTATAATTGTGCATTGTAAAAAGAAAATCGAAATAAGTTCATATTCATTGTCTATTTTAATGTCATTTTTTTAAAAATTTTAGGGTGCCTATTTTCGTACCTTTTCTAAATGTATAGTGTATTTTAAGTGCCTATTTTCATCATTTTGGTGCCTATTTGACTGCCTATTTCAGAGGACTTTAGTGCCTATAAATCCGCACCCTACTAATGACTCAGTTAGGAAAGTGATCGTGTTCAGCTCCCAGATGCTAGGTGAGCATTGCTCGAATACTTAACTCGCCCCCAAGTGATATGATGATCGTTATGTGTGGAAGCATTCTCTATGTAGCACATTTGATATGGTCGATGCTATACTCTATCTAAAAAAGGAGGACATTTACCGATTTCTAAGAAATCCGCCCGAACGCCGGACAGACACCTAAAAAGGAGGACATGTCCGGATAAAAGAGGACGTCTGGTCACCCTACCTCTGATCGTCATTTGTAATAGTACCCGAGACTCCATTTTCACTCCGTCTCACAGTCACGTTATGTAAAGTAGAGAGCTCACAAACACACGGCTGGCTGCCTCAATGTAAAATGACGCCAGTCTTACTTCGATTGCATCATCCACTCTGCAGTGTTGCCACACTATGCGATATTTATGAAATGGCCCACGTACACGCCTGATTTTGCCATAATGGTAAAATCTAGCATAATCTGAAAACGCCAGTCCCTGGGAGGGGGGAATCGAATTCAAAGGAATACGTTTTCATGAAATAAGAATAAAATTATATCCAAATCTTATTTCTACTTCAACATCGGATATTTTTCAAACACAAGAAGGGAGTGACCTGTAGTTCGTTGAAGTGGAAGGACATGTGTGAAGCCGCTCCGTGGGAGTCCTTGTTGTTAAACGATGGGTGTGACAACCGAGACTTGGCGCTGCCATATCGGAATGTACAGGAGAAAATCGCCCCTGAAATGTCAACAGCCTCTGTGGTGTAATTCTGGATTCTGGTGATGGTGTTGTTAGTGATACGGGGCGTGGAACAAAACCCAGGTCCTAGTGATGAAATGAGAGAGGTAAAAGAAATGTTCCAAGTGCTCAAAGTGTCTCCTGACTCCCTTGTTTCGGAAGTTCGTCAGTTCAGTGATTCTTTAAAAATGTTGGTCAACAGAGTGGATTCCCTCCAAAGTGATGTTGGTTCCCTTAGCAAACGTGTCGAGGAACTTTCCGAGCAGCAGGCGAGATAACTTAGTTTTGTATGGCGTGAAGGAGGATTCCGCAGGTGAAGATTGGAGTGAAACGGAGTCTAAAGTGAAGATCATTCAAGATAAATTGAACATCAACCTTCAAGCCGACTCCATCCAGAGCCCCCACCGAATACAGACGAACAGCACCCAAGGTCCACGTCCAACTGTGTGTCATTTTTTACGTTACAAAGAAAAGGAAGAGGTTCTCAAATACTGGAATAAACTGAAAGGGACAAAAATATTCATAGAACAAGACTTCTGCTACTCCACCTGGAAAGAACGACAATGACTTCTAGACCACATGCATAGAGCCAGTAACGCTGGACATAGGGCCTACATTAGTTACCGCCATCTGACAATGTGAGGTATTCTTTGTGCGACCTTCAGCCTGGCACCTTGTTCGAACCCCAACGCGATGGTTCCAACCAGCAACACAGTGAAAGTGAAGGTCAACATCCCCCACCCTCTGTTCATCCAGGAATGCAGGATGGCAGGGGGAAGAAGTGGGCAGGAGGAAATGGCCTCTAACCCTCTGATGCCCGTTTGCACCAACGTCAATTTACTCGCGAGTAAGAGTCAACTCAGAGTTAACCCAAGAATCGGCTGATTTTCTGTTGCACCAACAGAAACGCCGGGTAATGTGCGAGTAAAAGGAGGGTCAACTTTACCCTCCGAGATCGGCGAGTAAAGTGTGGGTCAAGTGTAAAGCCAGCGAGCCAGCGTGATATTAAATATGGCGGAAGAAGTGGAAGCAGTCGAGGTTTTAGATATTATAGAAGAAATTGGAGAAGTTTTACGGCCGGAACGTGTATTGAGAGATCGAAGCAATCCAATGGAAACCTTGACAGATGATGCTTTTGTCAAAAGATTTCGCTTATCGAAGGCAACCGTCTCAAATTTGGTCAGAAGATTTGGAGAACGGTTGAATTATCCTTCCGCAAGGAATCACCCTGTTCCACCTGTGCTGCAAATACTGGTCACTTTACGATTTTTTGCAACAGGTAAGAATTTTAATGCATTTATTAATGTTGTCCATAAAGTGTGATGCGATTATATATATATATATATATATTTTGAGTAAATCATTGTGAATATTGCAAGGTCTCCCATCTTCAGAATGAAATAATTTAACATGTTGATAGACAACTAATAATACTAAAAGTAATGAAAAACTTTGGCTGTATTTGCTTTTTTTGTGCCACTGGCATGAGAGAATTCTTCCACCTCATATGAGCAGCAAACATTCATGTACTGTCGACAACAAAATTATGCCCATTATACGAGATTTCATCTCTCGTATTTGGGGAAATTTTTGTATTAAAACTCTCGATGACGGCGAGCACGTTTCCCGCATTTGTTTTCTAACTTTTTCATCAGAATTAGCCTATTATGCATTGCGAAACATTCTTTATTACTATTGCGTTATGTGCAGGACAACTTTAATCATTTTTACAGAAGAAACTACTTACCCCAACACCTTTCTGTTGACTTTGTGATGTTCGTTGAACTTTGTTTTTGCGAATGAAACGCAATGAGCCCCACAAACCATTTCTGTTAGCCCCACAAACCATTGGCGTTAACCCCACACACCACTGGCGTCAGCCCCACACACCATATTGGCGCTAGCCCCACACACCATATTGGCGCTAGCCCCACAAACCATCCACGGATAGCCCCACAAACCATTCACGATAGCCCCGAGGTATGCCTACGAGGTTAGGTTAGGTTCCATTAGCATAAATACGGAACAAATTTACCAATTTTCATGTTAATCACAATACACTCTAAAGAAACAACATCAACAAACATCTCGAAAAGAAGTACAACGTCTCTGGTAGTACCATTTATTAGTAAACGCGAGAAAATAGTGCTCACCTTCATCGAGAGTTTTACCATTCTTGTTCTACAGGTGTCAGAGAATATATTGTGAAATGTTATATTTTTCTTAGTACCAATAATACGTTAATTTTGATTTTTCACATTATTCCACCCATTGTCACTGATTTTGGGTGTAAGTTACACACAACCATGACATGGGAAATATATTTCGGAGAGCTATTAAATTACCTGCCTAACCTTCCCACAATCGTAACATCTTGCTGATTATTTATAGGGAGTGCTAATGAACCAAACTGCATAACTCAAAAACCGGTGCAAAACAAATGTAACTCATAAAGCAAGGTTTTGGAAGTGTGTGTTCAACAAAAAAAAGTTGATTTTTACAAGTTTTGTACATGGATATTTGTTTGATGTATGTTTCTTCTATTGGAGTGGGTTACATTTCATTAACATTTCACAGTATTTCATCTTGAAATGTACTACATCATTTCATTGCTTTCTGTGAACTTTAGCAATTGTCATCTTCTCTTTCTCCCATACTAGTGAAAATTATTTTATACCTACTTCTTTACTGAGTTTTCAGTTTCCATTACCCTCATATTTGTGCAATTGCTTAAACTGTGTAGTCTGATTTATTTCCATTCACAAGATCATATGTACAAGTTGTACGATACTCAACAGGTCAATATTATGCTACTAAATTTCTAAATTAGTGTGAACATGCCTTTATTACACTATGCCATCAGGGAGGCCATAGATGAAATGAACATGTGATAAAGGCCTTCCTACTAAGCCTCTTCGCCACGTCAAGGCATATATGCTCTTGTCATGCACCTAATTGCATATTTTTCGGATACTTTTTTACACCAATATTTTCATCATTCTTTTTATGACATAATATTACATGGATTGTACTTAAGATTTATTTTATTTTTCGATAAAATATGTTTACAGCCTAGTCAAACTGAATGTTTGTTTTTTCGTAGGTTCATTCAACATGGTGATAGGTGATGTAGATGGCATCCACACATCTACAGTGAGTAGAATTATCAAAAGAGTGTCACCTCTTATTGCTGGGCTCCGGAATGAATGTATAAAGTTTCCAGAAATAGCAGAAGAAAAGCGGTTAGAGATGAGAATGTTCCATGAAGTTGCCAACTTCCCAGGTGTGCTAGGTGCTGTCGATTGCACCCATGTACCAATTCAGTCTCCAGGTGGTGATAACGGTGAAATGTTCCGTAACCGCAAGGGATATTTTTCCATTAATGTGCAAGTTGTAGGCAGTGCAAATGGCAAAATAATGGATGTTGTTGCAAGCTGGCCAGGCTCATGCCATGATGCAACAATTTTCGATAATTCTAGGGTATGTGCATTAATGGAGCATGAACGTACAGGAGGTGTATTACTGGGAGACAATGGGTATCCACTGCGTCCATACTTATTGACACCATTTTTGCATCCCCAAAATGAGGCTCAGGTTAGATACAATTCAGCACACATAAGCACAAGGAATACAGTGGAGAGATTGTTTGGTGTCTGGAAACGAAGGTGTCCATGCTTGAGGCAGACATTGAGGACAAAGTTAGATACAACATTATGCATAATTGTAGCCACAGCCGTTGTGCACAACATTGCCATAGATACGAAGGTAGACCAGGAAGTAGATGAAGATGATGGACAAATTGACGAGGAAGCTGTGCTTCCACAAATGCATGGACAAGTGCAGCTTCAAGGTAATGCGGTGCGTGATGCAATTGTAGCATCTCATTTCTCATGAACTTTTGAAGTGGAAAGGGAGAGAGTATTTGTGTGTGTGTGTGTAGAGTGAGTGTTTTCGTGTGTGTGAGGGAGAGAGAATGTAAATGATTTGAGTCCAGTTTTCATTGATTAATATTCATATTTGTGCAATTCTGAAAGTTTGACCTTCTTTATCTAGTAAAGCTCTTGGCTGAAAGTTACTATTGTCATGATTTGATGGATTTACTTTATTTTTACTTCGCGTTTTGTGCCTCTTGGCTAATTTGTGAAGATAGGGATAAAATGATGAAATTGATGAATGGACATTTACAAACAACCAAGCCCGAGCGGGATTCTGATAACTAAAGTACAGTACATTGACAATATGATCATAATTATCGGAATGGTTGGTAAAGATGAGGTGTTATCATCTTATTATTTTATAGATCTTAGTCTTGTTGGCATTTACTATAGAATTACAATATGCAACAAAAAATTCTCTCATCCTGTGTACTTATAAATGTAAGCAAAAAAGCAGCATTTTCTATGAAGATTAAGTTGTTTATGAATTTTTTCTGTTGTGGAGATCTGTTATGGTGAAATAATGTATCTCTGTTACCTTAGCCTGAAGGCTAGATGCATGTGATTGTACCACCCAATACATTTGATGCCGATTGCAATTTTACATTTTTATTATTCAAATTTTCACGTGTTTTTGTGCATGTAGAATGAAATTTTCTAAAAAAGAATTGTGAAAGTGAATATTCATAATAATTAATGAATTATATATTTAATTCAAAAAATCATGGTTCATAGGCAAAAATCGTGATTATAAATATGTCTGGAAAAATTTCATTTTTGGATTGTGAAATCTGGAAATGTCAGAATTTCGTAATCAAAGAATTGTAGCAATCCTCGTATTGCACAGTTATATTTTGAACATTTAGGCTGAAAGAGAATAAATGAAAAGAAGAAAATTTACAAATCTCAAGAACAAGTCTTGAATTCTTCATACTAAACGCACAACATATTCCACGTTTTATTTTCCAATTTGTGGAAAAGAATAATATTATCTTTGGCCCAAGTTCCAATTGTTTGATTTCGATTTCATCATGGTACGCAGGCATTTTTTACCTGGCTCATTTTCTATATTGTTTGTTAATACATGCTTCATGTATTCCATGTTCCAGAATCTTTTCCAGAATGCTTCAGAATGTTTTTTTCACTTCCGTATGCTTCGACATGTGTTTTCTCTTGCAACCAAGCATTTGTTTACTTTGTTATGTACTGCTGCTGTCACCTAGCTGAGATGTGTGTGGTGTGAAGGAGTTTTGTAGTTAGGTTAGGCAAGTCAGGTTCACGGCTCTTAGTATTTATATAACGTCTCTAAACAATTTTGTGATTAGGTTAGGAGGCCAAGTTTATGATTCTTAGCATTACATAATTTCCCCAACTGCTTTCCACCTCTCTCTCATCATGTTTGTGCTGATGTCAAGCATGACACACTTTCGAGCCTTGTGTTGGCAATAATCTGATGTATGTCTTGTAGATGGGAAATGGGTATATTTACATAAGGTACTTTTTACATCTTATTTTAGTCATTAATTGGTATTTGCAGAACTGAACACAATGATAAATACTTTCAGGAAACTTCAAATTTACTTTCACAATCATTTCCACTATTCCGTGGTACTTTCTTTTTCTTCTATGAACAAAAAATGCCTTGATAATGGGAAGTATGGATGGTTGCTTGCATAAAGTACTTTTTGCATCTTTTTCTTTTCTGATAAATTGCATTTTTAGGAACTCCAAACAGTGTTAGTAACTTTCACCAAGGTTACGATTTAGTGTAACAATCACATCTACAATTCTGCATTACTTGGTCATTCTCCCATGAAACTGGAAAAAAATCAGTAAACATTCTAAACCATTACTTGTTGTTTAGTGTTGTAGTGACGGAGAGTGTGTGTGTGTGTGTGTGTGGTAGAGTGAGTGAGTCAGAATAACATGAGTTTTGATTGATCATAATTTTAGCACCAATTCTCTGTACTTTGTGAATTACTGTAAAAAATATTTTTTCTGTTGTAAACATCCTAAACCGTTACTTTTCTTAGTAGTGCAGAGAGAGAGAGAGAGAGAGAGTGAGAGTGTGTGTGTGTGTGAGTGAGAATAAAATAAGTTTTGGTTGATCATAATTTTAGCACCCATTCTGTGTACTTTGTCAATTACTGTAAAAAATATTTTTGTGTTGGGAATTTAAGTATATTAAAATATTATGTTTTACATAATGTTTTTTTTTTAAATCTTAACCTGCATTATCTGTTTTGATTTTATAATTTATAAAAGTATGTATAAGAAATAATTACCTTATATTGTAATGGTAATTGTCTGATGCTGGGATAAATTTTTAAATTGTCTTTTACATCTCATATTTGGAAATATCACGTAAGCAATGAATTCAATTGATCAATTTCTACTTAGTTGCGTTTTTGAGACACACTTCACTTAATTTATATTTAGTACTTGTGGCAATCTGCAAGCAAGCTCTGTATGTAACCACCACATGACATTGGGTTGAGCTTTTGCTTAAGAAATTTATCAGTATTCATAGCATGGGTGTTTTACTATAATTTTTTTCTGACAACTATTCGGAACATCGCCCGAATGTGACCACCAGCAGTGAGATGGTGGTTTTCGTGGGTGAATGAGCCTGTTGTGTGTAACGGGCCATAATAGCTTTCGCAGTAGTCACCCCTAGTGTTAACCCATTCTCCTGACACTGTTTCACAATGCGTACGTACGAAAACTTCGCATGGAAAAGGGCCATTACGTAACCCTGCCAATACCAGTTGATTTTTGGCGCCATTTGATAACATTCACTACCAACCCTCATGCACCTACACGGTCTGACACAACACTGCTCCCGCCAGCAGACCCATAGTTCAAGTATGATACGCCAGGTGGCAGCACCGAATCGAAAATGGTCAGATATAAAGCGAACAACCTCTGTATATTGTCTTCATTCAGAATGGAAGGAGGATTGTTTCTTCACAGAGATTAAGAGTAGTTTTGTTATTTTATTATTAGTGCTCAAAGTGGAAATTTCTATTTTGGTGAATACTTTGTCGAGTTTGGGATTGATGGGAAGTGCTTGTATGGGTCAACATGGAGAGAATGAAGGAAGTGCAGGGATGCCTACACAAATAACCCTAACTGGCAAGTTTCACCTAACTTTTACTTTACTTAGTTAACGTCGTCCTCCCAGCACAAGCTCTGTATATTGTGCACTTTATTCACAAATTGAGGAGACTTCTCCCGCACAATGAGAAAATAAAATGGTAGGCTTCTGAAAAATCAGTTACTTCGACTCCTTCACACCGAGGTGCAGCAGTTGAATGTTTTGGTTCAGGTTGTACTGCAAATGAAGGTGCTTTTCAGCTTGACTTGCTTGTGTGATGTTTCTCTTTTTTTCTAACATGAGGGTGATTAAAAGATGTTCAGAAACACATTGAAGTTGCACCTCTGGACACCTGCATTCCCAGTGACAACCTGTTCACCCAATGTAAAAAAAGTTGTGAATGAAAGTGTCATCCTTCTCATTGAAATGGTAAAAAGTGAGGTGGTAATAATTAGGCAGCATTTTTTTTTTTTTTGAAGTATGTATTTCGCTAAAACTTTATGAAATGACTGTCCATGTAATTTGTATGGACATTAATATTAATAATTTAATTTCACAACTCTTTTATAAATCAAGAAATAATCATAAAGAAAATCCATCTTCCCTTGGTACCTTGCTATGCATTTTCAAATCTGGGATATAGATCGATGGCACTGGGAGTTTTAAGACCACTAATATAATGTAATCACAGATTTCAAACGTTAAGATGAAGAGAAAAATTGGACAAATGCCACTTCATAGCAGAAACCCAAAACCTGAATGAGTAATATCTTTCCAGCTACGTTTCGAAATTCAAATTCCAGCCTCATTTTCAAATTCAAATGAAGCAGTATGGTGATCTTGAGTTGGTGTTTCAAGTCCACTTTATGCACAGTAAGGCTAATTGGGACTCGACCTACAGTTTAAAGTGGAATCCGAACCACTTGTGCCTCCACAGAGTATCAAACCTGGGGCCCCTTGATTACAAGGCAATCATGCCAGTATGGTGATTTATTCCATGCCTTGAACACTAATTACAAGTTTGGGAATTTTGTGTTTAAGAAATCATTCAAAAATCATTATTTTTTTAAAACTGAAGATGTGTCATTTTTACGTTATACTGGTAATGTGTGTTATTTATTGCAAATAGTTTGTGTCCTATATTTTGGAACAACATGACCTAGTTTTCCCTGATAGTGATCAGGTAACACTAGGCATTATGAAAATAACTAAAGTACATTGAGTTTCACAGTGGTTGTACCAAATTAAAGTTTCTAAATATGTGACCAATTCATTCTCAGTAATGAGCTGGCACAGGATTTTTACACAGCTATATGTAGATGTGTAGATTATGTACACAAATTGGTGACAAGTTTGACCTTAACAAACATCATAGAAATAATTATCCTGTACATTTCAATTGTTGCAGAAGTTTAAGAAATGCCTTGCATTATTCTTTACAATTATAAAAACACCAGTGGATGCACATGGTGGTTCGGATCTCACTTTAAACTAAGTCCAGTCCCGATTGTACATAAAGTGGACTTGAAACAAAAAATCAATCAATTACAAACACATTTCAACTGTCGCAAAAACAACATTGCCCAATTCTCATGGTTATTTTTAGTTTACCCTTCCCAACAATCAATGCTTGGAAGAGAAAGAACAAAATTTTGTGTTAATTGAATTCTCTGCAGTCTGATATGAACAAACATGATTAAAAAAAAACACTTTTCCTTCAAACAATTAAGGTTGGTTGCTAAATATTTGGTTGGGATGGGAATCGTTGATTCTACAAAACATTTTCCTACCAAGTGATTGTATTTGCATTTTTGGAATAAAAGGTGTTAATTTCAGACACACTTAATGCAGAAAACATTGAGAATAAGAAACTTTTAAACATGGTCAATTGAAATTTCCTGATTGTTTTGGGACCTAAAAAGACACTAAATAACTTCTGAAAGCCAGGTTCGATACAATTGTTCCCAATCCAGACTTTTTGAGACTCTCACACCCGTACAAAACAGCACACTAAGTTAGTTAGTTTACACTACCAATATAGGCTATGTACACAATAAGTAAATATAATCTCTGTGTAGACAGACTAGTCTACAACACATCACTGGAGATAGTATATACAATATTAACATTACCTGGCGTATATTAGAATCGATGTCAGAAAGCCCATTCAACGAGACCTTAGGTTTTATTGTCACGGGGTGTATATATCAGCCTGACCCCTTGCTATCCATATTCCCATCTGTGGTCAAGGCAAACTTAATTGAAATTTCCAGACAAGAATTTTTTTTTAATTTCGGTTAAAAGGAGCAACAACCAATGTGTGAAAACTAGTTTGACATCATGACATGAAATTATGCATTTGTTGTCAGAGGCATCACACTTACATTGACTAAACAAATAAATGGGAAAACAACACATTGTGTAGTTCAAGGAACCACAAAGGCTTCTCCAGGGCTGAATACATTGTATGCAGGTGCTCAGAAAATCTCATGCAACTCCCAGTGTGAGAATCCATAGATAGAATGCACTGCCAGCTTCATATGCATTATTTCTTACATACCAAAGCCTCATGTTATACCTGGTCCTTTTTTTCAAGTTGCATGTTGGGACATGTCATACAATCTGAGCTAGTTAACCATACTCTACTTCACCACGATTTCTGATTTTGTTAACATCAGTGGTATGTGAACAAGAGAAACACCAAACAAAAGATTACATTTGATTAGAAAATACTACAGTCTAATAATGAAGTAATGAGTGAAAAGACCACACACAACAGAGGTGAAGTCTC
>NW_028143563.1:0-69768 GCF_977018435.1 Lepisma saccharinum
ACACAACACCAATCATTTGTCGAGCAGATAACTGAACAGTAAACTGACTCTCGAAGACAAATTTGAAAAGGTTAAAGTGTCCCTGGTTCGAGACTCGATGGAGCATTCGCCTACGAACATCTCAAATTCACCTCATATACCTATTTCATATTTTGATAAGAAAAACCATTGGAACAATTTGTGGGTGGTTTTTTAAATGTGGTAGGGGAAAAATGTTGAGAATGGGAGAGAGTAAAGGAGTGGTGAGGGTTGGAATTGAACACTGAACAAACGTTTTACAAGGTTGAGAATTAAATAGTATCCAAGAATGTTCCAGGGTGTATTAGAATTTTTGGAAATCTCTTAGATTACACCCTTCACTGCACTGTTGCTTTTTTTCCCCCAATACATTCACACAGATCTGATATAAAGCAATTAAACACAACACAACACAAAACATTTGACTAGCAGAAAACTGAACAGTAAACTGACTCTTGACGACAAGTTTGAAAAGATTAAAGGGGGTTTCTGGTTCGATACTCGATGACATTCGTCTACGGACATCTTATATTTCTTTTATATGCTTTTTCTTGTATCTTGATAACAAAAAACCGTTGGAACAATCTGAAAGATTTAATGGTGATAAAGGAAAAACAGTTGGAGTGAAGGGAAGTAAAAAATGGGCGTGTGTTGGATTTGATCAATGAACAAACTTTTTTACAACATTGAGTATGAATTAATATCCGAAAATGTTCTAGGACGTATTATTTTTTTGGAAATTGAACAGTTTCTACACGTCATGCGATATATTACTACAAATGGGATGATTTGTAATTTAAAAATGTGTCAAGACGGATTTGTTATCACCTAAGTAATATTTGGTGCAAAATTGAGTATTGGCATGCCAAAACTGGGAAAGAAATTGCAAGAGGGCGCATATGAAGTTTTAGATAAGGTATATTTTGTGATGTCATGTGATCTATGTTTTACCACTTTTTGATAATGGTGAAGGTAAAGGAATAGTGGTAAAGATTGATTGAGTTGGTGTTTAAGTCCACTTTATGCACAGTAAGGCCAATCGAGACTGGACCTACCGTTTAAAGTGGGATCCGAACCATGTGCTTCCACCGGGTATCGAACCCTGGAGACAGAGAGAGAAAGAGGAAATGAGAAAGAGAGAACACAAACACCCACAGAGAGAGAGAGAGAGAGAGAGAGAGAGAGAGAGAAAGAGGAAATAAGAAAGGTAGAACAACACAGAGAGAGAGAGAGAGAGAGAGAGAGAGAGAGAGAGAGAAAGAGGAAATAAGAAAGGTAGAACAACACAGAGAGAGAGAGAGAGAGAGAGAGAGAGAGAGAGAGAAAGAGGAAATAAGAAAGGTAGAACAACACAGAGAGAGAGAGAGAGAGAGAGAGAGAGAGAAGAGAGAGAAATAAGAAAGGTAGAACAACACTGTGTTGTTCTACCTTTCTTATTTCCTCTTTCTCTCTCTCTCTCTCTCTCTCTCTCTCTCTCTCTCTCTCTGTGGGTGTTTGTGTTCTCTCTTTCTCATTTCCTCTTTCTCTCTCTGTCTCCAGGGTTCGATACCCGGTGGAAGCACATGGTTCGGATCCCACTTTAAACGGTAGGTCCAGTCTCGATTGGCCTTACTGTGCATAAAGTGGACTTAAACACCAACTCAATCAATCTTTACCACTATTCCTTTACCTTCACCATTATCAAAAAGTGGTAAAACATAGATCACATGACATCACAAAATATACCTTATCTAAAACTTCATATGCGCCCTCTTGCAATTTCTTTCCCAGTTTGGCATGCCAATACTCAATTTTGCACCAAATATTACTTAGGTGATAACAAATCCGTCTTGACACATTTTTAAATTACAAATCATCCCATTTGTAGTAATATATCGCATGACGTGTAGAAACTGTTCAATTTCCAAAAAAATAATACGTCCTAGAACATTTTCGGATATTAATTCATACTCAATGTTGTAAAAAAGTTTGTTCATTGATCAAATCCAACACACGCCCATTTTTTACTTCCCTTCACTCCCAACTGTTTTCCTTTATCACCATTAAATCTTTCAGATTGTTCCAACGGTTTTTTGTTATCAAGATACAAGAAAAAGCATATAAAAGAAATATAAGATGTCCGTAGACGAATGTCATCGAGTATCGAACCAGAAACCCCCTTTAATCTTTTCAAACTTGTCGTCAAGAGTCAGTTTACTGTTCAGTTTTCTGCTAGTCAAATGTTTTGTGTTGTGTTGTGTTTAATTGCTTTATATCAGATCTGTGTGAATGTATTGGGGGAAAAAAGCAACAGTGCAGTGAAGGGTGTAATCTAAGAGATTTCCAAAATTCTAATACACCCTGGAACATTCTTGGATACTATTTAATTCTCAACCTTGTAAAACGTTTGTTCAGTGTTCAATTCCAACCCTCACCACTCCTTTACTCTCTCCCATTCTCAACATTTTTCCCCTACCACATTTAAAAAACCACCCACAAATTGTTCCAATGGTTTTTCTTATCAAAATATGAAATAGGTATATGAGGTGAATTTGAGATGTTCGTAGGCGAATGCTCCATCGAGTCTCGAACCAGGGACACTTTAACCTTTTCAAATTTGTCTTCGAGAGTCAGTTTACTGTTCAGTTATCTGCTCGACAAATGATTGGTGTTGTGTTTTATTGCTTTGTCGCAGCTCTGTGTGAATCTAAAGAGAGAGAAAACAACAGTGAAAAATATACTCTGAGAGACAAAAGGGAGGAAATGTTTTTTTCTCTCATGTTTCTTTCGGTTTGTTTTTATCACTCTTTGTATTTTATTTATTTTTCTCTCCTTTCGAGTTACGATAAAAAAAGAAAGAAGACAAAAGGAGGGAATTTGTATATCTTTTTATTTTCTGCTTTGTTCCTCTATCTCTTTGACTCTTTCTCTGTTTCTTTCTTTCCTTTTTCACAGCCGCACATGGAAAAAACAAAATAAAAATAGTTATTCTTTCTATTTCTTCTCCCTCTCTTTATCTTCATCTCTCTTTTCTCCCTGCATGCTATTATTCCGCTTCACACCGGTTTTGTCTTAATATGCAAAATCAGAAAATGTTAGTTCCGTTGTACGAATCGGTTCATTTGCAGAAAACGCGATAAAATAACACTTCTGTTGGACGTATTTATCACAAGAACCCGAACTCGAACACAGCTCTGTTAAAATATCAAGGTATAAGATGCAACTTTGAAATTGGTGTATCATCATCGGGTATCGATTCTGGGACCCCTTGATCATAATGTCACTGCTTGACTATCTTAATTTCTTTACTGTCGCATTCCTGCCACTTTTCTCTCATTACAACAATGTGAATTGGAGTGATGGTACCTACATCGGGTATCTAACCAGCAACCTTTGAAACTTTTAAATTTGTCTTCAAGAGTCCCTGGTTCGACCGTAGACTGGTGTCTCCACCATGTTTCCATCCTTGGAACCTTGAACATTTGTGTTAACCGGTATTATAAGTATATTATTTGCATCATTGCATGTTAACAACATTACAACTACAACTTGCGAAAAACAAAACAAAAAAAAAACAAAAAATCTCTCAATTATTTTACCTTTTCCATATTCACGTAGATTAAATGTGTTAACCACTTCTATTATTTATGGAATCTCTCTTCTTAATTTACACACATTTATCAAGTTTGACTGTTGTGAACTTCCAAGACTTTACGCCCAAATCTTACAATTCCGAGAACTTTCTCCCCACACATCTCCAAAGACCTTGTGGGTCCGGACAATATGTGTTCCCACCGGGTATTCAGCCAGGCATTTTTATTACAAGGTGACAACATTACTGCTGGTAAATTTGAGATGGACATAGAATAGATATTTTCATTAGTTGTCAAACTCAGAACAGTTAAATACAAGACAATAAAATAGGTTACCATTACATCATTAGTTCATTAAGTTAATTAATTTAAAGTCGAATTCCAACCACTCTGAGTTAATAGTTTCAGTATGTTTTTACATCCATTTCATTCACAAAGTGACTAATCAGGATAGGACCTACAGTTTGAAAAGTGAAATCCGAACCACCATGCCCTCTATCTTATTACATATTGCATAAATTTATATACATCACCATTCATTTCATTGTAAATAATTTATATATGCACCAATTAAGTACTTCAAAAAATGTAACTAAACATTCATAAACTTTAAACATATTTTATTTCTTGTAATCATTACAATACAAAACAGTATAATTTCCAAACATTTAATTGCATGAGCGTTTACATTTTCACATTTGGCATGTTCTCTATACTTATCACATTTTTACTTTTCATAATACCACGGTATTTTTCAACAGCGTGAAAGAACGCTTCACACTATCCACTTGTGGACATTCAAGTTCATATGACAAACATTTTCTCTAACAATAACTTATCCACCCATTTTACTTTTTTTTTGGGGGGGGGGGGTAGAAAAAGCAGTGGACCAACAGTTTTAAACAAAACCTATACTTCACTCACATTAACGGTAGAAAAAGCGACATTAAATTACAAAAGTTACATTTTAAGAATGCTGGCGCGCCAAAGAGGTCCCTTATTCGAATCCCGAATTAGGTCAAAATGTTATTTGTAAGTATCCCTTCATCACATCGTCACTCATCGTCGCGTTTAGCCAAAAGTGGTAGAAAAAATAGCATAAAATAAAAAAAATCTTGGCGCACATCAAAATCAAAAGTCTTGGGTTCGAATCGTAAATGCGCCAGCACCATTTTCTTCAAATTTCTCTGTTTTGCTAAATACAAACATCTATCTCTTTCAAGTAACGCTAGGTTCTTGGGTAGTAAAGAAAAATCCTCACGGTAATACAAACTATTCTATTGTGAATATAATTAACACATTTCATCTTCCACCGCCCCTCAATACGCTTAGTAGTAAACTCCGAAGCAACATCACTAGTTTTCATAGTAATTAAATAATTATTTGCGCTACACTGTAACTGAAACTATTAAAAATAAAACAAAAAAATATTGTTCTTGTTTAAAAATTATCACTTATCTGTACAAAACATCATCCATTACCTTAACACCTATCTCGCCATCTGGTCGCACCATATGTCCGCTCATTCTCTGCAATGCGTAGCACAGTTCTTTCAACAGTGAAGACATCTCACAAAGAGTGCAAAGGGTATTGTAGAATACCTGCTCATCTCCTAGCGGATCTCCCTTGAATTCAGGGTGGCTCCGTTGATAGAACTGAAATACATATAACGTATTCTCTGGTTCCTGGAAATACTGCCTCACACTTCTTATCTTGCTCCATATGCACCGATGACATTCAGATTCTACACCTTTGCCGCCGCATTTAAAAAAATGGTCCATCTCACAAAAATGTCCATCCTGATTATCGAAACATTCGTAACATCCATTGCAAATCACAGCGTAATCTGGAGTGTAACGCTTCAATGAGTTCCAGAGATAGTACACGTCGACATAATCGTGCGAACATGTACAGAACGTTAAAATTTCCGTAACAATATCTTCGATGGTGTTCTTCCCTGCCATCATGAATACTCGACTGTGAAAACAAGGGTAATATCCTCGGTCGTTTCATACACACACTACGTCCACTTCCCTGGGGTTCACAATTACCATGTTTGCGTCGATGGTTATTTCGCTGAAAAATAAAATCTGGGTAAGTCTCAAGGTAGTTATTTTTTAATTTTATAAATTTATTACATATAATACAATTGCTATCAATCATTTCCTCTTCGATATTTCCGTGAAAGTACATACTTTTACATAGTTGACACAATATTATATTCCAATGCACATAACTTTATGTCAGAAGACCAGATTCACAAATATCATACCGTTTGGTTGTTGTCTGATTGATTGATTTGGTATTTTAGATCCATTTTATGCACAGTAAGGCTAATTGGGACTGGACCTACAATTTAAAATGGGATAAAAAAATTGAAACCACATCGCCACACACGCTTAGAAAAAACTCACAAAAATTTCCGCAGAGAGGCGTTCTCTTCGAAATTACCGTGAAGATACATACATTTACATGGTTGACACAATATTATATTCCGATGCACATAACTTTATGCCAAAAAAAAACATATTCCGAAATATCCTACCGCTTGGTGAAGTGGTTAGCACAGCACCAGAGATCCTAGGTTCGATTAGTGTTTTTTTTTTTTTTGCATTGGTGTTTTTTCTTTGTGTTCTTTCATCAATTGCATCATATCATCACTTATCCTCACCGTCGCGGTTACGGATCGGTAGAAAAAGCTACATTAAATTACAAAAGTTATATTTTAAGAATGCTGGCGCGCCAAAGGGGTTACTTGTTCGAATCCCGAATTAGGCAAAGATGTTATTTGTAAATATCCCTTCATCACATGATCACTCATCGTCGCGTTTAGCCAAAAGTGGTAGAAGAAATAACATAAAATAAAAATAGAAAATCTTGGTGCACATCAAAATCAAAAGTCTTAGGTTCGAATCATAAATGCGCCAGCACCATTTTCTTCAAATTTCTCTGTTTTTCTAAATACAAATATCTATCTCTTTCAAATACTTCTTGGGTAGTAAAAAAAATCATTTTTCAAATAACCCTAGCTTCTTGGGTAGTTAAGAAAATCCTCACTGTAATACAAACTGTTCTATTGTGAATGTAATTAACACATTTCATCTTCCACCGCCCCCCCCTCAATAGTTAACTCCGAAGCAACATCACTCGTTTTCATAGTAATGAAATAATTATATGCACTACACTGTAACCCCTCAATAGTAAACTCCGAAGCAACATCATCGTTTTCATAGTAATGAAATAATTATATGTACTACACTGTAACTGAATCTATTAAAAATAAAACAAAAAATATTGTTCTTGTTTAAAAATTACTTACCGCTTCGTATTATCAAATACACTTCAAACAAAGTAGAAAAGACGATCCGCACGAATAACCTGAAAAGAAAACAAATGATATTAGTGTTTTCCGTACATTGTTCAATTAATTAAAATTCTAATAAATTTAAACAGATTATTGTATGCAACAAATTTTATTTGAAAATTATTTGCATGAATTGCTACCATTCTTCCATTCGGTGAAGTTAGCTAGAATTCAAAATCGTTAAAATGTCGGACGCCGTGGCCGAGTGGTTAGCATCGCGCTCCGACGCTAGAAGTCCTGCTTGGGCATAAATGTTTGTGAGTGTCCATTCATCAATTTTCATCCCTCTCATCGCAAATTAGCCAAAAAGCACAAAATAAAATAAAGCAAATCAATCAATCAATGAAAATCAAAATCGTTAAAAATTGTATGCATCCTATAATGCCAAAAAAATCTAAGTTCGAATCCTATTTTATGTTTGACTCTTGATACTCGATGATACAGTAATAGTTGTGATGTGTCTTGGCGTAGAAACATTGCACACTAGTTATAATCTGCATTTAAAATATATAGATCCAGTCATCCAGTCAAAATTAACCTATGCGAGCATAAAATAACCTTAATAAAACCGTTTTCATCTTGTCAACATTCAGTCTCATCGTCGCGATGTATTCAAGGAAATCTTGGTCTAGAAAGATATTGCACACTGACTCGTTTTTTCAAGTTAGCAATAACCAATACATAGAAATAATATCAATATATTCACTGCAATATTCACTGAATCGTTAATTTAAAAAATAATGTTCTTTTAAAATTTACTTACCGATTTTTTTATTTTCAAATATGCTTCACACAAAGTAGAAGGGCGATTCTGCAGTGTTAATCTGAAAAGAAAAAATAATATTAGCGTTTTCGGCAGATTTTTCAATTCATCTTTGCTCTAAACTAAAATCACAACAAATTTTATTTTGAGAGACATTTAGATGTCTTACTACCATTCTCCGAGACAGTAGCTACAAAGCAAAAAGTTAAGAATCGTAGCGGTTGGTGCCAGTGCCAAAAAAAAATAAATTCTAAGTTCACATCTTTGTGGCATTTCCCACTTGTGAACCCTCACTGCGACTGATGTATTAAAATATCGGTCTAGAAACACCGAGCACTGGTTCGGATCTTAATTTAAAATATAAACCCAGTCCTGATTAACCTATCCGAGCATAAAATAAACTCTAGAAGCCATTTTTAATTTTGTCATCATCATCATCGCAATTAGTCTAATAAAAAGTTAACAAAATGCACAAAATTCGCATTAAACTTTTATCTCAAATACACAATGCAATATTAATCAGTAAAATTATAACAACTTACTACAGTCTTACCTGGTATTAATTTACAGATACAAGTCGGCAAATACAGCTTGCGTCTTCTTGAGCTTCTTTCGGAAATGTGACAGCTGGTGACAATCATCTAATTTTATACTGTTGTCGATACAGTAACTACTTCAACGTTATCGGTGCACAAAATTTTCCGCAAACACATTGTGCTTGTTTGTCTCCATTTTTAATCCGACGACACCAAATCGGAGGAAGTCAATCTTCCGAAATAGTGCGTCTCCCGTTAACACTTCAGGGTATTAACAGACAATCGACATCAAAATAGAAAATACACTTCCTGCCGATGAACGGTCATAGATCCAAGAAAATGTGCCATTACAGTACCTTTGAAACACCTTCCTGTTGGAAACCAGTAAATGTGCTGGAGAAAGGGTGTCACAGTTCCATTCTAGGATTTTCAAAACAACATCGGAAATTTCATTACTTTCAAAAATTCAGCACAAGACAACAGTTCCACGGATGATCAGCAATGCCATTCTTCCTATATTCTCAATCAGCTCAGATTTCGTTCTCGCCTTCAAACTCACCACTGGGTTCGACTCCCAAACAAAGCATGGCTGTTTTGTGTGAGTATTCAATTAGGCTACTATTTATTCATTTCTCCCTCTCTCTCTCCCTCTTTCTCATTTTCTCTTTCTCCCTCTTATTTCATCTTTCTCTCTCTCCCTCTTATTTCCTCTTTCTCTCTCTCCCTCTTTCTTATTCCCCCTGTCTCACTCTCTCTGTTTTGTGTGAATATTCTTCCATCAATTACCACTTATTCAACTCGCACTCTTCACCCTCTTTCTCATTTCCTCTTTCTGTCTCTCTCTTTCTCTCTCTCTCACACACACACAAACCCTCTTTCTCATTTCCTTCTCTCTCTCTTTCTCTCTCTTTATCTTCTTTCTTTGAGAGATAGATGTGAAAAGCATGTCCAAAATACATCGTTCTTCGCCATTTTTTAGCTCTCTCTCTTCCTCGTGTTCATCAACTATGATCTCTCACTCTCTCTATCCTCTCTATCTCTCTATAGCCCATCTTTTATAGTCTCTTTTTGGGCTTTGAGTGGTAGATAACAAAAACATATCCAATTTTTTCAACCCTTTCTCTCTCCATCTCTCCCTGTATCTCGGTTTATCTCTCTCTCTCTCTCTCTCTCTCTCTCTCTCTCTGTCTTTCTCTCTCTCTCTCTCTGTCTTTCTCTCTCTCTTTCTCTCTGTCTTTCTCTCTCTCTCTCTGTCTTTCTCTCTCTCTCTCTCTGTCTTTCTCTCTCTCTCTCTCTGTCTTTCTCTCTCTCTCTCTCTCTCTCTCTCTCTGTGTGTGTGTGTGTGTGTGTGTGTGTGTGTATGTGTGCTCTTTCTGTATCTCGGTTTCTCTCTCTCTCTCTCTCTCTCTGTGTGTGTGAGTGTGTGTGTGTGTGTGTGTGTGATGGTGTGTGTGTGTGTGATGGTGTGTGTGTGTGTGTGTGTGCGTGCGTGCGTGTGTGTGTGCGTGCTCTTTCTGTATCTATCTCTATCTCTCTCTCTTCCATCTTTATCACTTCTTCTCTGTGCTTTGAGTGTTAAAGGGCAATTCTTTGAGTGTTAACGCTTTTGAGTGTTAAATGACAATTCTTTGAGTGCTATTTCTCGCTTCTATCAACTACCACTTATTCAACTCGCTCTCGCTCTCTCTCTCTCTCTCTCTCTCTCTCTCACACACACACACTCTCTCTCTCTCTCTCTCTCTCTCTCTCACACACACACACTCTCTCTCTCTCTCTCTCTCTCTCTCACACACACACACACACACACACAAACTCTCTCTCTCTCTCTCTCTCTCTCTCCCTCTCTTTCTCATTCCCTTCATTCTCTTTCTCCTGTTCATCATCTATGATCTCTCACTGTCTTTATCCTCTCTGTCTCCCTATATTCCCCTCTTTTATCGCTCTCTCTCTCTCCTTCTATCACCTTTCTTTGAGTGCTACGTGTCAAATGTCTACTCGTGTCATTGTTTTCCATTGCTTGAACTTTTCGCATTCATTCTTAATGAACGTACAGGCTTGTCAATCAATACATTATTTTAAAATATTCTGTTTTTTTTTTAAAACATCATGTTTATATATTTTAAAATGGGGAATAAAACTCCAATATTAAAAATAAACAAAATAATGTTAGAAAAGAATCGTCATTTTGTTTTCATGATATGGAGATTGTGTTGAAAATCGATTTCTTCATGTACGTAAAATTTACGAAGCACTAGTTACACTGTAATATGAGAACACGCTAGTGCTCTAGGGTTAAAATTACATTAATAAACACAAAGGCAAAGGTGAAGGTAGGAGGCAAATATACTGAAGAATTCGAAATATCACGAGGAGTGTGGCAGTGAGATTTGCACTGGAATTTCCAGCGCAATCTTCTCGAAATGGCTGAACTACACATTAATTACGTCCCATAGAAAAAGATTTGATACCAAGCGTAATTTTAATATATTTGATTCCAGCTCTATTTTATGGGACGTAAATAATCTGTATTTCAGCCATTTCCAGATGATAAAGATTGAATACCTCCATGTTAAAAGCCTAATTTTAATATAGTTGATTCCAGCGCCGTCATCAGGAAATGTCTGAACTACAGATTAATTACGTCTAGGGGTGTGCGGGACAATTTTCTTTGGTCGGGACGGAAATTTTTTTAAATCCCGACATTCGGGACGAGAAAAAGTCGCCATTCCCCGACAAAGTCGTGAAAATTTTGGGACAGAAATGTTCGAAATTTCCCGATACTCTGCAAATCTCGAATTCTACACGAATTTCAACTTAAGTGATTGTTTTTCTATTTCTTTAATAAAAATAAACAATTCCAGACAAACAAGTTCCAGACAGTTGCAATGCAGAAAATGTCAACAATTAACAACTTTTTTAAATGACCATTCGGGATTTCCGGACTGCTCGGGACCGAAAAGTCGGGAAGTCATTTCCTGAAATCGGGATCGGGACGGGAAATTTTATTCCCGATCCCTGTCCCGACTTTTGGGGATCCCGCACACCCATAGAATAAGATTGAGTACTCCCATGATAAAAGCGTATTTTTAACATAGTTGATTTCAGCTCCATCATCGGGAAATGGCTGAACTACAGATTATTTACGTCCCATAGAATAAGATTGGAAACCTACATGTTTAAAGGGTAATTTTAATATAATTGATTCCAGCGGCATGATCGGGAAATGGCTGAACTACAGATTATTTACGTCCCATAGAATAAGATTGGAGACCTCCATGTTAAAAGCGTAATTTTAATATATTTGATTCCAGCGGCATCATCGGGAAATGGCTGAAATACAGATTATTTACGTCCCATAGAATAAGATTGGAAACTCCATCTTAAGTGCGTAATTTTAATATATTTGATTCCAGCGCCATCGTCGGGAAATGACTGAACTATAGATTATTTACGTCCCATAGAATAACATTGTAATCATCCATGTTAAAAGCGTAATTTTAATATACTTGATTCTAGCTCCATCATCGGGAAATGGCTGAACTACAGATAATTTACGTTCCATAGAATATGATTGGAAACCTACATGTTTAAGGGGTAATTTTAATATAATTGATTCCAGCGGCATCATCGGGAAATGGCTGAACTACAGATTATTTACGCCCCATAGAATAAGATTGAATACCTCCATGTACAAAACGTAATTTTAATATAGTTGATTCCAGCGCCATCATCGAGAAATGACTGAACTGCAGATTATTTATGTCCCATAGAATAATATTGGAAATCTCCATGTTAAGAGTGTAATTTTAATATTTGACTCCAGCGCTATCGTCGGGAAATGGCTGAACTACAGATTATTTACGTCCCATAGAATAAGATTGTAAACTACCATGTTAAAAGCGTAATTTTAATATAGTTTATTCCAGCGCCATTGTCGGGAAATGGCTGAACTTCAGATTATTTACGTTCCATAGAATATGATTGGAAATATACATGTTAAGAGTGTAATTTTAATATATTTGACTCCAGCGCTATCGTCGGGAAATGGCTGAACTACAGATTATTTACATCCCATAGAATATGATTGGAAATCTACATGTTTAAAGGGTAATTATAATATATTTGATTCCAGCGCCATCATCGGGATATGGCTGAACTACACATTATTTACGTTCCATAGAATAAGATTGGAAACATCCATGTTTAAAGGGAATTTTAATATAATTGATTCCAGCGCCATCATCGGGAAATGGATGAACTACAAATTATTTACGTCCCATAGAATATGATTGGAAATCTACATGTTTAAAGGGTAATTATAATATATTTGATTCCAGCGCCATCATCGGGATATGGCTGAACTACACATTATTTACGTTCCATAGAATAAGATTGGAAACATCCATGTTTAAAGGGAATTTTAATATAATTGATTCCAGCGCCATCATCGAGAAATGACTGAACTGCAGATTATTTATGTCCCATAGAATAATATTGGAAATCTCCATGTTAAGAGTGTAATTTTAATATTTGACTCCAGCGCTATCGTCGGGAAATGGCTGAACTACAGATTATTTACGTCCCATAGAATAAGATTGTAAACTACCATGTTAAAAGCGTAATTTTAATATAGTTTATTCCAGCGCCATTGTCGGGAAATGGCTGAACTTCAGATTATTTACGTTCCATAGAATATGATTGGAAATATACATGTTAAGAGTGTAATTTTAATATATTTGACTCCAGCGCTATCGTCGGGAAATGGCTGAACTACAGATTATTTACATCCCATAGAATAAGATTGTAAACATCCATGTTAAAAGCGTAATTTTAATATAGTTTATTCCAGCGCCATTGTCGGGAAATGGCTGAACTACAGATTATTTATGTCCCATAGGATAAGATTGAAAACCTTAATGTTAAAAGCGTAATTCTAATATAGTTGATTCCAGCGCCATCGTCGGGAAATGGCTGAACTACAGATTATTTATGTCCCATAGAATATGATTGGAAATCTACATGTTTAAAGGGTAATTATAATATATTTGATTCCAGCGCCATCATCGGGATATGGCTGAACTACACATTATTTACGTTCCATAGAATAAGATTGGAAACATCCATGTTTAAAGGGAATTTTAATATAATTGATTCCAGCGCCATCATCGGGAAATGGATGAACTACAAATTATTTACGTCCCATAGAATAAGATTGGAAACTCACAAGTTCAAAGCGTAATTTTAGTATATTTGATTCCAGCGCCATCATCGGGAAATGGCTGAACTACAGATTATTTACGTTCCATAGAATAAGAATGGGAATATACATGTTCAAAGGATAATTTTAATAAAGTTGATTCTAGCACCATCATCGGGAACTTGTTGAACTACACATTTATTTCCCTCCAAAGGGAGGTAAGTGATTTGTAGTTCTGCTTCTTCCCGATGACGGCGCTGAAATGAACAATATTAAAATTACGCTTTTAACATGCAGGTATCCAATCTTATTCTATGGGATTGTAAATAATCTGTAGTTCAGCCATTTCCCGATGATGGTGCTGGAATAAACTATATTTAAATTAACCTTTAAACATGTAGGTTTCCAATCTTATTCTATGGGACGTAAAGAAGCTAATCTGTAGTGCAGCCATTCCCGATGATGGCGCTGGAATCAAATATATTAAAATCGCGCTTTGAAGATTCAGGCATCCAATCTTATTCTATTAGGCATGTGCTGCCAACCCAGCTATTCAACCTGGTCTTGGAAAAGCCATACGAGGGATAGAAATATACAAGGGATAAAATAAACATTATCTTGCTTGTGCATGTGATGTATGTCTAACAAAGAACTGAGATAGGAATCAAGGAAAGTTTTTATACAACTAGAGAATCAAGCAGAAGGTGTATACGTCTCGCAGTGAACGAGGGGAAAATAAATTACATGATAAACACGCGGGAGAAGATCAAGTATCAAGAAGTTAAAGATATACAAATAAACAACAGAAAATTTGAAAGAAGTTATAAGTTCAAATATTTAGGGACAGTCTTAATAGATACGAATGATATAAAGGTCAGAGATATTAAAATAATTGCAAGCAACAGATGCTATTTTCCTCTCTTGAAAATATTCAGATCAAAGAATACATCAATACATCTAAACATCTCAAGGCAAGGCTCCACAAGACTGTAATAAGACCCACAGTTACATATGGAGCAGAAACATGGTGTCTGACTGCACAAGATGAGAAATACCTACTTGTCTGGGAAAGGAAAATCGTATCAATCCCTAAGATTATATGTTTATTTTATTTAAGTCTCTCTGAACGCTTCACGTTGACCAGGGCATTCACTTGTTTTTCTCAGTTGTCTCAACCTTTGAGGCATGTTTACAATGCATTGTGTTGTGCCATGCAAACCTCCTGAGCATTCAGGAAACAGGTAATACTTCTGGTTATAGAGTCAGCTGTTTGCATGGTGGCAATTAAAAACACGATTCGGCATGGAGGAAGAGCTCGATGGCCTAGGAATATAGAGGTGAGACAAGCTGAGGGGGGACTGACTTTTGGGATTGAGTTGAGAGAGAAGAGGTGGTCAGCAAGGCAGTAGGTCAGAAGTGGAACGACGCTTTGGTCGACGAATTGGAGAAGCTTACAGAGGACTTCGGTTATTTGATTCAGCTAAAAACTTCAGATAGACAGGTAATTATCCTAACACCCAGCCATGATTCAGGTTCAATGGTTCACAAAACCCAACGAGTGACCATTGTCTTTTCTGTAGTCTAGTTCTTTAGTGTGATTTTGTACCTTTCGCATTGCCAAGCGATAACTCGTCATGCCAATGACGAGTGGTCTCATCAGAGGATGAATGATGAGTAATTTACATCACCCATTGATTAATTGGTTAACAGTTTAGGTATTCATAAGATCCCACGAACTCTAAGGTTCGCTACGAAATCCTTAGGAAAATATATGTCCCAGTGAATGAAAGGGGACTCTGGCGTATAAGAACAAAAACAAAGAACTCCAGGACTTATATCAGCGACCAGATATTGTGGATGAAAAACTTTGCGCGTGCTCATTCTTGTCACATTTTTCGTTAAATGAAATTTTAGCTTCCACGGGCAAAACTCACTTGGCAAGTTAGCTGTGCCCCATCAAAACTATCAATTATCGTGGCTTTCTTGTAACGCGTAAATTGTATACTCATGTAAGTTACTTGTTATGTTTGTGTTTTGTGTTCGGCTACATTAACGAAGCTAAATGTGCATGTTATTTACAAATTGTGATTTTTTCAACGTACTCGTTCTTCATTTTGTAACGACATATAACAGTATCCACGATTTCGTTGCCTCGATGTATGACTCACGACCTCAAGGTTTCTGTTATGAATCCCTGTCTAGCAGGCAGGTAGCCAGAGGGAGGGCTCGGGGGACTGAAGTCTATCCAGAAATCCTACAAATATCTAATTTAAATAGTGGTAATCAGTAGCGTATACTGAGTCCAAGATCTGGGCTATCTCACAATGTCACGTGCTCCTAGGCTATGAATAGAAATAAATAAAGAAATCAAGTTGCCAACTCATAAGAAATCAGGTTGCCAACTCATAAGAAATCAGGTTAACAACTCATAAGAAATCAGGTTGCCAACTCAAAAGAAATCAGGTTAAGAACTCATAGGAAATCGGGTTGCCAACTCATAGGAAATAAGGTTGCCAACTCATAAGAAATCAGGTTACCAACTCATAAGAAATCAGGTTGCCAACTCCTAAGAAATCAGGTTGCCAACTCATAAGAAATCAGGTTGCCAACTCATAAGAAGTCAGGTTAACAACTCATAAGAAATCAGGTTAAGAACTCATAGGAAATCGGGTTGCCAACTCCTAAGAAATCAGGTTACCAACTCATAAGAAATCAGGTTGCCAACTCCTAAGAAATCAGGTTGCCAACTCATAAGAAATCAGGTTAACAACTCATAAGAAATCGGGTTGCCAACTCATAAGAAATCAGGTTACCAACTCGTAAGAAATCAGGTTGCCAACTCCTAAGAAATCAGGTTGCCAACTCATAAGAAATCAGGTTAACAACTCATAAGAAATCAAGTTGCCAACTCATAAGAAATCAGGTTGCCAACTCATAAGAAATCAGGTTAACAACTCATAGGAAATCGGGTTGCCAACTCCTAGGAAATCAGGTTGCCAACTCATAAGAAATTAGGTTGCCAACTCCTCAATCAGCATCATCATCTCACTGATATGAATAATATTATTTACAATTTTTTGATCGATTTTTCTCCTGTATTTTAATCTCACAACAAAGTTTCGTCTGAAGAAGACCCTGTTAGAGGGTGGAAACGTTACGTTTTTATGTATATTTTTATACTATAAAAGTTTGCCTTGGTCAGCAAGTTAATGTTTTATTAACATGGAAACAAGGCTTAACAGTGTTATCATCTTCTGGGCTTCTACCCCACACACTTTTTCGGCTTTTGATGGTGGCTGCTAATCAGGAATAAGCGTCTCCCCAGCCACAGCTGCAATTTTTTTGTCATTGGTTCCGATAGCCATTATGGTTTTTTAAACACTGTATTGGAACCAGATGATGAATTGTTATGGCTTGGGCTCGGAAGTTGAAGACCTATAAATTGCCAAAAAAAAAGACCTATAAAAAGACTTAAAAATGTCAAAAAAGAACCTAAAAACGAAAAAAAGACGTATAAATGTGATCCAAATTAATTAATAACTTCAGTTTTAATTACATATTTAATAAATAAAAATAATAAAAAATTCTGGTGGTATGGAACACAGCGCGAATAAACTGAAAGCTTCAAAACAAGAGAAAGTTGCTACTTACACCGCGACCTTCCAGACAAGTTACGGTTAGAGGACCTTGTACCGTACCTGCTTCAGTAGTCCAAAAATGATTTTCTCTCGTTTCAGGGATGGTTCAAATATATATATATATATATATATATATATATATATATATATATATATATATATTTATATATATATATTTCTTTACTACAGAAAGGATGTTTAAGAGGTGATGAACTGATGATGATTCGAATTGAGAATGGGCAGTAAAAACGTAGTCGAAAGAAGGTGAAGTTGCAAGAAAAAGCAGTTAAGACCTAAAAAAGGCTAAAAAAGGACCAATAAACAAAAAAACGCCGAAAAAGGCAAAAAAGACAAATAAAACCCACCTTTTTCTGGCCTACAATGACCCAAAATGAACATATATTATGTTGGGCCTCGTCTTCGTACACTAGGAGAAAAAGGATTTTTCCTCAACTTCCGAGATAGTTATGAACTTTGTTCAATTGGAACTAATTGGTGAAATGCAATGAACTGTGTTCAATTCGATCCACTAGTTTCATCTTCGTCGACGTGATTAGTCATAAGTGCAGAAAAGCGACACAAAATAACAAAAATACATATTAATAAGCCATCAAGTCCAATGATAGGAAACGGGGATTTGCCAAGTTTCAGGGCTGTAGTTGTCATTTTAAAAACTACAGAAGTCCTTCACTCTGCAATATTCCCACGCCGTAGAGCTTCGTGTATGGGCTAGAGAATATTTTGACACCTCCCTTATTTTAGCCCCAGCTACTGCATTTCCTGTGGGAAGATGCAACGTCATGGAGCAAGGCAGTGGCTACGTGGCAAGGGGATTAACGTCTTGCCTTCTGCCCTCGACGTAAGCTGATTATATCTAAGAACGGCTGTCAGTGTTGAAGAGAGGAGGGGGGAAGGGGATCAGTGGGAGTCAAGTCACGGAAGGGATCAGATGAAAGTCTCTACTTTTCACGTCCTCTGGTCAGTGAGATTTTTTTTACCTTTCCAAAATACATATTTTACTGGTTTATTGTATGTGGTAGCTACAGCGACGGAACCGGGCGCATATTCGTGATATTGAACTGAGGGGTACAGTTAAGCAATCATGTATGTTTGATATGCATATTATAATGGACAAAAAATGGCTTAGAAGCTGTTAGGCCCAAAATAAAAGAATGAATGAATACCCCGATTAAATGAAAATTACCAGGCACAATTGAATCCTATCACTGATATTATTTTACTCACATCTATTTTTCCATCATTACAATATGTTCAAGGGCTTCCTAAAACAGTCATTGTTTTGGATTAGAGACCAGTTACTTTTCTAAAGCCCTAGAGTATATTGTCCATAGCCAATAATAATAATACTCTTGTGATAAATAATATACTAAATGCTTTTCAATCAGGCTTTAGAACTAACCATAGTAGAAGTAGAGCTCCCGTAAATATGACAGATGATACCCGTGACACACCTATTTACCTCGATTTAATTGTACCCACGACTATGAATTGGAGGAAGAGGGAAGCGAAGTCTCATGTTCTAATGAGAATCATTAGCTACTGGACTTTTTCCGGTAAGAATTTACAATATAGAGAGTATCTCCAATGTCGTTAATATTTGGTATACTAACTAATTTTGGCCTTCTAATCACGAATGTGTTGTTAAAATGCAGGGGTCACGTGTAGAAATTGTACATTATGCACGGGTAGCTCCACGAACCATGCACGCGTAGCTCCACAAACCATTCATGGATAGCCCCACTAACCATTTCCGGTAAGGTTAGGTTAAGCTAGGTTAGGTTAGGCATGCTTAGCTAAAATTTTGTTCGTAAAACAATGCGATACAGCTCTAAAAAAAATATTCCACTTACATCGGCTTTTTTCCAGATTTGCACACTTGACCTCCGCATTTTAACAACAGATTCGTGAATTAGAAGGCCAAAATTAGTTAGTATACCAAATATTTACGTATGTCGAGATACTCTCTATATTGTAAATTCGCTCCCTTTTTCCTCCCTCTTGAACAATTTGTTAGATATTCAACTATGTATCGTTTCAATATAATTGTATTG
Organism: Lepisma saccharinum; assembly: GCF_977018435.1. Lineage (NCBI taxonomy): Eukaryota > Metazoa > Arthropoda > Insecta > Zygentoma > Lepismatidae > Lepisma > Lepisma saccharinum. The sequence goes on from NW_028143563.1 coordinate 19,161, forward strand.
ATTAACGTTCAGGAATCCTGACATTAAATAATTTTAACAATTTTAAGCAGTACACATTGATCATATATGCACAGGAAAACATTAAACTTACCCAGTGAAACCTCTGACGAAACTAGGTGTCTGTAACTCGCTTAATTTTCATCTGTCATGGGACGTGATTTAATTTTCAAACTAGTCGGAGCACTTCGTTAAATTTCGACTTACGCTACCATAGAGGAACAAGTGGCAAATTAGGCTACAAATTCTATTACGCATTTGCATTGCAAATCAATTGGCGTTGTAGCAAGATATGTAAATTCTTATTTTGCTGCCCTGCATCGAAAGCAGCTCGATTTGATATTCTTAGAACTTGCCGTAAAACCGAGGTAACTAAATTTACCGTTACCCATTTCTGATGTTCGCTACGAAATTGTTCATTCTTGTTCAACGGCAGAGTTACACAGAATATTTTGTGAAATCGTCTGCTTTCCTTTTCTTTATTTGGCGACAACCTCAGTAGATTGTATTCTCATATCATATTTCTCTGCAGTGTGAATTATAATTATTTACTGCAATGGACAGTACAATGGGATCCATGAGTATTACCATGCAAATTGTCCATGACTATTTTCATTCATTTTTCTCTTACATCCTTTGTGTTTTTAAGCGATGGGTTTTTATATATGCTGGTTCAGAAGTTGTCAACAGCTTGTTTTGAGTTTTCTTTTAATTCTTGAAGCTCTTATTGAGTCAATAAATTGCACGAATATGGTGATGGACAATTTGCACTGCAATACTCATGGATCCCACTGTAAAAATCTCACTATACCTTAGCAACAGAAAGGTCTATAATAATGAAAAAGTGACATTGGAGAATATAATTTCATGAGGAAAGTTAACAGTATACAGATTACTGTGCTTGGAACAAGATCGATGACAATAAAACCAGTACTCGGCAACTTTGACTAGAAATCGCTTAAAGTAGGTGTGAGTATCCAGCATCTGATGTAAAGTCATTGTATGTAGTGAACACGATAGGTGAATTTGGAGGTTAGAAAAAAGAAAAGCGAGAATTAGAAGCGTGTTTGAATCCCATTTGCAGCATCCCGTCAGACACGATTTGAAAGAAATCTCTGGTTTTACGCATGTCGGCAACTACCCACGTTAACTTGACTGTCATTTGGACATGACTATGGCACTGAAGCTGTCAGAAATGCCCCTCGCCTCATACGAAAGCTATCACCTTTTTTATTCGAGGAGCCGAAATTCAAAGTTTCCTCCGCGTCTCTGAGGGAAGAAGGAAATGATGTGTTGTTGATGAAAGCTCTTTGTGGTCGGGAGAGTAATTGTGGAGATATATCTTACTTAAAACTGGCTCTAATCTGTCAGCAGCTTGCTGCTCTGGGGGCTGATGTCTTTCAATTGGATTCTTCGCAGTTCAATGCTTTTGTCCCAGAGAAGCTGCCCGCAACGTCGAGCACAAACCAAAGGTTTTTATACAAAGAACCAGTTTCGTAACTCTGGTTCGCTTCCTCTAAGGGGAGTAATGTGCATTGAGAGTAAAGCACCGTGAGCGACTTTGACCCTTACGGCCATCCTGATTGATGTGCAGGGGGCGGGAGCAATGCTACCATATTCACAAAGAGGGAATTAAGTCTAAAAGAAAAGGAGGAGGACGATACGAGTTTGATGCACGTGATAGTTGAAAAGGGAAATCAGCAGTTTAAATTTCCGTGTCCGATGGGAGAGACGCTGACTATCACTTGGTTAAATTTGTCCAGGTGTAACACGTATCAATGCCCCATTCTCTCCCTTTTTCCATGTCAACGTCGCTCCACTGTATAGATGGCACCACTAGGCTACTTTCAGCTTCGCCTGGAACTAAGCAGATAGCTGCATAATCCTCGACTTGTGTTCAAAGACATGGACCAACGCTTCGTGCTGTTATTCCCACGTTGAAAAACCTAACCTCCCCTTCACCACAGTCCACCCCAATCAATGGACGAATCTTTCTATGAGACTCACCCGACGAATTATAAAGAAGAAAAGCAGTTTCGATTCCCTCGTCAACCCACTTATCACCAGGCACATGATCGTGTGTACGACTTGTGATAGACCATTCTATTTGTTATTTCTTGAAACAAAAACTAGATGTTACTTCGCGATAAGGAATAATAACAGAAGATCTAAAACCAGATGAAGAATTTTGTAGTGTAGAATGAAAAGAGATAATTACTGAATTTACATTTACATATACAATCACAGACAAGTAAACTACAAGATACCAGTGACTGTGTCACAGAAAAGCATAGGTGGAACTTGCAGATGAATATATATAACTTATTATTGCTATTGTTAGTAACTGTATAACAAGGCAAAGCAACGTTTGTCTGAGTCTATTTGGTGTACAGAGAGGTTAAATTCGATTTGCTGATTGATTCGGTTTATATACTTCGCTTTTCTGCTACTTTTGGCTAATCGCGAAGATGATGGTGAGTGATGGATCATATGATGAAAATTGATGAAGGGACACTCACAAAGAACACTCATGCCCTGGCCAGAATTCGAATCCTGGACCAGTGGCGCAACCACAGGAGGCAGGGCATTACCCATCCCCAACCTTGGACGGAAATCAATTCTAGGGGGTGCAAAGGGGGGGGGACATTGCAGTAAAAAGGGCAAGACTAGCAGAATCTAAGAGTAGCAGGACAAAAGGATTTGTTTTCACGTATTTCTTGATCTTCTTCTTCCAGACGACCAAGGGAACCTGCAGAGGGGGGCACAGAAGATCAATTGCCCCCTCGATTTCAAACTTTATACAAATAAAAATACATTTCGTAAAATGTTCTTTATCGCTTCGCTAACAATATCTCTATTTCTGCTTTTGTTACAGTGTCGTCAAGTTCAGAGCCGTAGCTAGGGAGCGGCGGGAGTCGGCCCTGGGAGCCAAACGATCTACATTTTTGAAAAAAATGCTTTAGCTGCGCGGAAAATTATTTGCGCCCTATTAAATCAATATTGTTTTCAATTTGAAAAAATCGGGATTTAAAAATGTTCTTGATCGCTTCGCTCGCAACGTGATTCTTTTCTGCAATGCATTGAAAATTAGCAGAGAGAGAAGTAAGACCAACAATAGACTGTTGTTGCTAAACAGTGTTCTCTTAAATGCATGAACAATTGTTTTAAGGAAAAGGAGCGCGCACATTTTTTGAGAGACAATTTATTTCATTTCTGCTGTTGGTTTGTTATGAGGCGGATGTAATGTATTTAAATAATATGTTATATGTATTAAAGAAACTTTGAATACGTACACAATTTAGTTTTAACAAGCTGCACATGTATTTTCTTATTTTACGTCGCTCCATGTTGCATGTATGTAAAACATATATTGTACATGAAAGTTCTATATGTCATGTGTACAAAAAAGAATTATATTCGTTATGCATTTTCTGTCCAAAAGATACAGTTTGTGTGCTTGGTTTCCATTATTAGATAATGTGAAATTGAATGTGTTGAAAAAATATTTCAAATAGTTTGTTCTAATACAAGTGTGTTAACACAGAATTCTACCCCCTTTTTGCGTGATTTACGAGGATAATAACGTATTTGATACTACTACTACTACAAATAATATTAATAAAAAATAATGTCATTATTATATTATTGTTGACACGTTTATCCTGGCACTTGCCCCCGCCCCCAGTCAAACATTAGTGGTCTCGCCTCTGTTCTGGGCCTCTGGCGTTGCAGCGCGTAGTTAAATTTGAGATCTGAACAATTAATATATATAACCCAACCGCGAATGAAACCTGGAAACTTTTGATTACAATGCCATCGCATTAACAAAGACATTTTCTGGAAGATCAACATTTCCCATTGTTGTCACATCGCGTGTGTGTGTCTCACAGGTGCAGACAGATAGTTTTTCAAGCTGATTTATGTTGTAACGTAGTTTCAACTGACGCCTATACAGTTGGACGACTGTTTGTTTCGCTGTCATGTTTTCGTCTTGCTTAGCGTCTCAGGACAGAAAATGATTCTTCTCTTTCAGAATTAACAATTTCGAGCACGTTTCTCCATTTGCATTGTAATTTGAAACCTTCACATCCGTCGTGTAGGCAGGATTTTCGTCTTGCGCTTTATTTTTAGGCTATGTTGGGTAGGTTAGTTTCTAGGGTCTTCCCGGAGAAGAATGACTCACTCACAACCACCTCTAGAAAAAAGCAACAACGTTCTGCCAAAATGGCAAGAGCTGTATCTCTTTTCTATCTTTCACCATTCTGAATGAGCTTGCTCTAACTAGAAGCAAAGTTACCTGTATGCACGCCAGTGTTTGGAAATAACTATATAGTTACGTGTGTAACTCAGTTACAAGTAACAGTTACTTTTTATAGAAGTAACGTTATTAACAGTTACTTTACGACTCTTAAATTGTTAATTTGAAAATGTATACTATGGAGGATAAATTTGGTAACTCTGTTTCCAACTATATGTCTTCTCTGGATGCTAAGGTGAAACGAGTTTCGTGACCTAAGGCAATGTTCCATGCTAAATTTAGAACACCCACACTTTATTGCAATTCGTCGCGTTCGATAAGAATGTTGTTATGGCTTTAGAAAAGTTGCTACTGTTATATCCAGCGGAATTTTGGTATTAAGCCAATTAATGAATTTTCACTGGAAACGAGTTACCTTACTGTACAAAGCAGTTAACAGTTGTCTTTGTAAGGGTGAAATACGTAAAGGTAAAGTTCCACGTGCATAGCACCGTGCCATGAAGGCGCATTTAGGAGATGTGGGGGTAGGGCCCGACATATTCTCGATCTCGTCCATTTTTGGAGGTGATGTGATCAGCATCACGCTCCGGCCGCCATTACCGCCAGGTTTGGCCCCAGGTACCAATTGATACGATGCACACAGTTTACGGCGAGTAGAAAATTCGTATCGAACAGTGAGGAAAACTGCGCATTTTCTCTCTTATGTACTACACTTCCTTGACTTTTCCCTTCTTCCTTCCGTCTACCTCATCCCCCAGCTACCTTTCCACGTCCCTCTTTGCTCCCCCCTTTCTCGTGGAGGGAGATAGATCCCTAATCTTCTTTATTCAAACTTCCCTGCTGGTGGCGCCGCCATGCGGGTGAGCCTGAAACTACTTGAGCGCTTCCTGCGGTGTCCGCGGGTCGGGCAAGGGGAATGCATCAGTGCTGGAAGCGGAGGTGAACCAGAAGGTATTCTCTCGCGTGTTGCTTCGACGAATACGAGTGCAATTCTATTACGCGATTTTTTTTCGTTCGAAGTTGAGGTGCAAAAATCAAGTTTTATTCGCGGAATGTTCTAGAAGAAGCTACCATGATTTAGGGAAGTGAAGTTGTTTGTTTTTACTTTTTGATCTGCTGGTGTTTTTTACCCGCTTCGGCAAACAAATCCGCGCGCCGTTTTGGATTGCAATTTGCAGGCGTGTGCAAGTCAACTTGGTGATGTTGTGAGCGGATTCCGTGGTCGAAACGTGATCTTGAAACAACCCCTGTGACGATTCCAGACGTGTTTTGTACATAATTGTTCTTTGGGAAGTGTATTTATGAGTGTGTCCAGTGTGCTTACTGTTCTCATTATGCGGGAAGTGTCTGTAGACTTCCCGAAGAAGCTGTTTTGATCGACGACAAGAGTTTTGCATAACTTGCTACCACAGTTACCAACCACCCTTCGATACCCTTTCAGAAGACTGTTAAATGGCTTCTCTTGTCCTGTTGAACCGGGACGTATAAAAAAAGGAACACCCCCCAATTACAAACGAGTTTGTCGTGAAAGAAGAAGGGTCTAACAGGAGGAATAAAATCTTTTTGCCACCAGAGGAGACAACCATCATGGGAATTAGTGCGCGGGTTTTTTTCGTGATTTTGTTTTTCGTGTGGGAAGACGGAGCAACCGGCCAGGAACTTACACGGTGTCCATGGGCATGTTCTTGCACCGGCCTTGCCGTGGACTGCTCCCACCGGGGACTGACGCAGATCCCAAGGAACTTACCACCAGAAGCCGAGCGAGTGTAAGTACCTGATTTAACTTCACTTGACGCGCAAATCGCATTAATATTATTTATGTAACTAAATGAAACCACCCAAAATATAATTTCGACACACTTTTTTTTCCCGTACAATGGCAAGTTAAAAATAACTTGCGCCAACCTCCTTGGCGGAGTGGTTAGCACAGCGCGTTACGGCGCTCGGGGTCCCAGGTTCGAATCCTGGCCAGGACATAGGTGTTTTTTGTGAATGACCTTTCATCACTCATCCTCATCTCGCGATTAGCCTCAAGTGGCAGAGAAGCGAAGTAAAATAAACCAAAGCAATCGAAAATAATTTGCCCTTGTACGCAAAAGATGTCGAAAAATTAAGATTTACCACCGACGTATTTTAATTTGCCATTGTACACAAAAAGTGTGAAAACTTACATTTGACATTTGAAAACTTGGAATTTTACGGAATTACTAACGTGTATGTGTTAATTTCGTTACATAAATATGGTTTTGGTGATGCATTACAAACATGGGCGTCCGGAAGGGGGGGGGCGTACCCTCCCCTAGAAAATGAAAGTCAACCAATAATTATATATTTGTCACATATAATTTCATTTCAGCCACAATTATATGTTTTAATTATTGCATGAATATGATAAATTCAAATTTAAGCAATGTTTTTTGAGGGAACAACAATATTATTGGGGAAAATTTTCCTTGTTTGCCCCCCCCCCCCCTGAAAAAAAAATATTTTTTCCCCTCCCTGGAAAAAAAATATATTTTTTGCCCCTCCCTGTAAAAAATCCTACGGACGTCCATGATTACAAACAGTGGCGTGCCTCATGAGTTTCGAAAGGGAAGCGTTACGTATACTTTTTCTGGTAGTCAGCTCTCATTTTGCCATCTTTTCCTACCTTTGACGTTTTTTTTTTTAGGAATACTGGGTCAAAAGGGCGGTTATATAACCCCACCAACCCCCCCTTGGGCACGCCACTGATTGCAAATGAAAAGCATTACAATTGTAATGATACGTTTCGTCGAATATATTCCGAGCATTTAGATATCTAAAACCCGAAACGTCCCATGTGGCATGTTCATTAATCACGTTTGACAAGGATTACCTATATATTATTCTTGGTGTTACTTCAAAAGTGTGCAGAAAGTTTGCAGCGTACAGAACTTTACGGATTTAATAGATTTGCCCATTTGTCGTGTTCATGTATAATATTTCAGTTTGTGTGTTCCGTGTAAATTTTGCTGCACTACGATTGGTGGGAATTACTGGTCGCATGTTTACATTGACGATAATCCCGGTGTTTAGCACTCAGTTCACAAACATCGTGGTATTGCCAGCAAAGAGTAAACAGCTACATCTTGTTACTGAATTGATACTTGCAGCTGTATGTAGCGTTGAAGAATTTCACTCGGTGCAAATGGTTGAATGAATGAATTCCAGACAACTGCGGAAGAAAATACGAATCAGGGTGGCGTCAGAAACTTCTATCTTTCTAGCATTTTCAGATGTTAGATTAGCCAAAGATTCAATAATTATTTAACCTATGTTACTGTATAGTTTTTGAGTTACAATATCTGTCTTGTCTGTAATGTCACTTTTAAGTGTTCGGCATATTCATCTTGAATGTGCCGACTTTGCTTTCCTCAGGCAGACTTGTAATCTTTCCAACTGTTTATAATTCCTGTTGGGAGACGACGAAAGTGTTTTAGCGAATGTTTTTAGATTTTCAGAAGAGCTGCTCTCGTTTACTGACTGTGAAGAGTTTCTTAGTGTTTTCTTCCCTAACCTTGCAATTTTATTTCCCCAAGGGGCTTTTTGCACAGCCTTTTTTAACCTTTCCTCACGTATATTGAATGGTGCAAAATGACATTGTGTGCCGACGCACCAACTTTTTAATTCATTAATTTGTGAAATATTACTTTTCCTAATGAAAGTTTTCATGCTACGAAACTTAAGAAATGAGATAAGTATTGCTCGGCAAATTGTTCACGACTAAATTTTCTCTTGCGTTGTACAGCCAACGGCAAAGATAATAATAGGCAAATTGTCCATCACTATGTTCATTCTTTATTTTATTCTACATCCTGTGTTGTTTTAAGAAATGAAATTCCATTGATGCGATTCAGATGTTATCCTCTCCTTATTGACGTTTTTATTTAAATTTATGATCATCACTTTGTGGAAAACAAACTGAATTAAAATAGTGATGGACAATTCACTTACTATTTCTTTTGCCGTTGTGTACATGTTGTTTTACGTATGCTGGTACAGAGCTGGTCAGAGGCCTCTTTAGCATTTTGTTTTAATTCTTGAAGTTCGCATTGTTTAAACAGAGACCATAAACATGGCGGTGATGGGCAGTTTACGTGCAAATATTTGGAAAGAAACCTGGGAATATTTATGCACGGGAGTGTACACGAGCACATGTTACGTGTAACAACACGGTAGCAGCACCGACAACGCAGGTGTTGTGGGTTAGAAACATACTCATCATTCATTTCCTAAATGCGGTCAACCTAGCCCGTAAGAAATACGTGTTGAAAGTTGTTGGCATTTTGAACTCCACAGTAACTCTGTTATTTTCTATGTTGTTTCCTCGTTTCGTTGCTTTCGTAGTTATGCAGTAGTATAAACCGTGACGATATGATGTGGTTGATAAAGGTGGATTGGTCATTGAGAAATGTCGAGAATTCGAAGTCGGGACTTGTAAGTTTTGCTTCGCTGATAGCGAACTTCCTGCATAGCATATCACTTACTGTTTTCATCCATTCGTTCCAATTGCATCATAGATACACATCACCACTTTACTACCTCTACGTTAATGAAGATGAACGATGAATTAGTGCGTGAGAGAACTGTCATATTCCGGATTTGAACCAGGAACTTCTCAACTTCACTGCCAATTACGGTAACCAATGTATCAAGAACGCCGGTGTTCATTCTTCTTTATTGGTGTCAATATGGGTGTAACTTGGGCACTAATTTTGAGGGGGCAGAATTTGGGGTAGGAAGGGGCAGGCTCTTAAAAGTTTTCCATTTCATAAAAAAAAAAGTGTACATGATTATTTGCTAAATAACTGACAATTTGCGAAATCACAAATGAGACATTCCAGAGTTACGTGTACGCAGTGGCGGCGATTGGGTTCCAAAACCGGGGGGGGGGGGGGCAAGTGTCAAAACTGGCAGGGGAGGCAAAGACAGTATATTTCCCTTTGTAGATAAGGTTTAGCATAGTGCAGGGACAAAAATGGCGAAAAGTGGGGGTGGGCAACTGCCCCCTTAATCGCCCCACTGCGTGTACATTTCACACATGTAAGGTTCCAGACATGAGATTGGATTAAAATATTCATAATGGACTTATTTCATAGAATTATGAAGTACTTGCTGGTGTCTGTTAATAAATTTAAAAAAAAAACTTGAACATGATAGCATAGCCGGAATGCACGAACATGTGTTACGTGAGTGCTGTTATAGTGTTCCCATTATTAACGTTTAAAGAGTGTAAACACTATTTTGGGACACTCTGTATAATAATCGACAAATTATAGCGGAGGATAGAGCTCCACATAAGTTGGCACCACTGATTAATGCGATAAAATGAGTTAACCATACATGGCCGTATTTAGAGGGGGGGTTTCTAGGGTTCAAACCCCCCCCCCCCGAAACATCTGACATGTTGGATTAATGGAAGTTCAGAAACCAAAATCTGTAACTATTTTCAAAATTTTTTTCGAAGCATCACACAAATACAAGGAGACAATGTTGAAACGATAGAGCTAGAATTTTCATACATTTGGAATTCTGAAAGTTGAGTGAAACAGGATTTATTCTCGGAATAGCAGCCCACCCATGACCCCTCCATTTTCATTTATGCTGTCCTCTTTCCAGTTTAGTTCCTGCGTCACAAGGAATATATACTGAAAATTCCCTTATGATTGTCCCAAAATTGCCTTTCCAACTTTTAAATTCCCTGTCCGATAAAGTTGAAAATCCCCCTTGACAGGAGTTCAAACCTAGGATCTCCAGTTTCGTAGCGCATTACGCGATTGAGGTTACAATCCATGCACCAGGCTAAGTTTTTAAAGAGAGTAAGTAACTGGTTCCACACTTTTCAAAATTCCAAAAATTAAGTTATAAGGTCAAAAAACAAAAACTTTATGACTAAAATTTCTATCTAAATTTTAGAGCTTTTTTTTTTTGAAGGTATCTTAAAATTTGATAACAAAGTATAATAATTGTGCATTTCAGTACACACTGTACGAAACGAAAAAAAAATTGTGCTCGATATTCACTCATCTGCTGAATTGAGTAAGCCCCTTTAAGGATATAATAATAATAATAATTATTATTATTATTATTATTATTTTGGAATAAAATTGTTTTATTATTATGAAATTTTAATTATTATTGTATAATTATTGTTATTATTTCTATTATTCAAATTTCTGGCGACGCCCATGGGAACAATTATGAATGAACCCCCCCTCCCCCCCCCCGAAAATTTTTCTTGCCTACGGCCATGTAACCATATACATCATTATTAACTTAATGAATGTTCCATATACTTGCTCTCTTCTGTGATCTATTTTTACGAATTAGTTAGCAAGAGTCAGATATTCCCTGCACTACTCAACCGAATTTGTAAAACGATACGAGTGCCAATTGCAAACTCATTGTAAGAACTCACTTTGCTTCAAAATTCTGACACAGGAAGTGATATTGGTAATCGAACTGTTGGTTATATTTATTTTTCTTTACTCAAGAACAACCCCGCCCTCTTGTTATCTGCCATGAACCCACTGAAGCAGGTTTAAGGTTTTATTTTGTGATCAGTGTTGACAATGCACAGTAAACCATAGTGTGATTAATTTCAAGGCAGACAGCACTATCTACAAATATGTTTCGGTGGGGGGGGGGTGTCCGAACCAAGTGACTCAGGAATAATAATGTTTAAATTAAAATAATTATATTAAATCAAATTAATACTAATTACAATACATAAATTAATATTACATTATTACACGAATAGGTAAAAGGACTATAAGAACAGAGATATAACAGCGCATATTCATTACGTAGCTTACCTGTAGTTAAGATCGGAATAATTTACATAAAAACAAGTGCCCTGGCAATGAAATTAATGTCAAATAGATGAATAATTGAATATTTATCGAATAACAAAAATGATGTTACATGCAGTTGGACAAAAGTAAGTTTCTGATTAATATTTTATGCATATTATTTTGAGTAGTAACCCAGTGTAGTCATTTAATGTCGTATGATTCCAATATAAACCTTGTCTTCTAAAAAGTCCACAGGAAATTCATAACCATTGATTATGCAACAAATGCTAATATTTTCATTACTTATATTTTAGTACCAGTGGCGTGCACAAGGGGGGTTGGGGGTTATAACCCCCCCCCCTTTGGCCGAGTATTCCTAAAAAAGAACGTCAAAGTTAGGAAAATATGACAAAATGAGGGCTAACTACCAAGAAAAAGTATACATAACCCCTCCCTTTTGAAAATCCTGGGCACGCCACTGTTAGTACTTGGTAAGTCTTTCGGGGGGTCCGGACCCCTGGACCTCCCCCCCCCCTAAATACGTCCTCCCTGTCCTTCAAAGCCGTATGATCCCAATATGATCCATGTGTTCCAATAAGTTCAGAGGAAATTATACAAATGCTAAACGAATATATTTTTCATTATTTAATGTTAGAACTTGATAAGTCTTTCGGGCGGGGGGGGGGGGGGTCCGGACCCTTCCTAAATACGTCCTTGGCTGCGTGGTGCGTTTTATACACAGCTTTTTGAACTGTGTGCAATGTGTTCGTAATGCTATTACGATCGTTCTGAAGTCTCAAGATTTGGTGAAAACCGCGCTTATTTGGCAACTATGATTCCTGTCGTAAAAGTTAGTGCAATATGCATAACCTAAATATTACTAATCGTGATTCCATGGCTTGAACGAAGGTCAGATCCTTGTCTATACAATCCTTCCTAGCATAATTCGTGCTCAATTCACGGAATTTGCAGGAAATGACTGAAACAAAATACTGCATGCAAAGATCTTGTCTAGTTTGGATGTCCCGTGTCTGAATCATGTCTAGACATGTTTATACTTTGTCCTCTGTAAGAACGAAATCAGTGTAAACAGATACGCCTGCCTTCGAGAAATCCTATTGGTTGTTGTAATGGCAGGCGTGCAGGAATCTTCCGCGTTTGAATATAGTGCATGTGATGAAGCTCAAAGTAGCTGCTGTATTGAAGTTGTGGAACCTTGTATTATGAATGCGTTGTCATACAACCAATATACGATGCGCAAAATTAAACCAGAACTAACACACAGGAAAGGAACTATTTTTCAGTTTGTGTTGTAAAACTATTGTAGTTTGGTTTACATTAACTTAGTTATTGGAGTGAATGAAGAAAAGACATGTTCTATTCTCTGTTCTGTCATGTGCACGAAATGAACAATACATTGTAATTGATGACTTCTGTGTCTTATCTTTCTTGCTTACGTCACCTAACATTCGCAGGATTTTGGATCAAAATAATGCAATTACATCCATAAACAGGTTATTTCCATCAGTAGCCAGTAAAATTAGTTAAAATAGGTGAAAATTAAAGCTGAACTTTTTGCAGACATGTTCAGAATGTATCCCAGTATAACTTACGTACTAAAAGTCACCAAAATTGTAAGTTGAGCTTTAGCCGCGATATTTGGAAGTGGCGGCCAATTTTAGGTTTTTAGTTCGCTAAAGATTAGGGGGGGGGAAGAAATTCAAACTAGTAAAATATACATGTCGACCAAGAGAAAAAAAGCCCTCTGGTGCAGTTATCGAATTTTCAGCCGTAAACGAACGTGGGCGATGCAATCAGCGGCATGCCATGTACTCCTGCTCCTGCGTTGCCAAAATGTGGGCGTTCTCCAACGCATCATTGTCATCTTTATTTTGTGTCAAGTGTTTGTACCATCACAAAGGAGAAAACCGTGCACTTGGAAAGCAGATACGTATTCTTTAGTGAGATCGACCTGGGAAGTTATAAATGTGGCAACACGGGCACAGAGCACAGGCTAAGGAAAAGCGAGAGGAGGAAACAAATGACTGTCTACTTACCTCGCGAATTTGCCGGCGTTTCACTTATCTTGGTCGAGCTGTATTTGCATACTGATTATGGCCCGGACTTTTAGCATTTTATAGACATCATTTTTAGGCTTTATAAAGAGATGATTTAGCCCTTTTTAGGATTTTTCCCTACCCGTATTTTTATTAAAATTAATGACAAATCTTTGCATTTGCATGAGCATCAATACTACAAACACATTTTCCTTCACATGTTTACTAAACTTAAAGCATACAAAAAACACAGTTTATAGAAAAGACAGAAAATAATAAAAATTTAAAATGTGTCATTGTTAAGCAATTTCTTGTCTAATGCCAACTCTGCTTCCCTTTTTTTCTCGTGCCCTTTCCCTTCTCTCATTTCCATTCGCCCTTCAGTGTGTGTGTGTGTGCGTGTGTGTGCGAGAGAGAGAAAGGGGGGAGAGAATACGTTTTCATATTGCCGTACAGTTAACAATGTGTTCACTCGGATGAAACAAAACAAGGTTTCAGCACTTTTTTTTACATTTATTTAGCTGAAAAGTTCAATTTAGCCTCTTTTAGCCGTTTTTAGGACCTATAGGATTCATGTTTTAGCCGTTTTTAGGACCTGTAGGATTCATGTTTTTCATTAAGAAATGGCTAAAACGGGAATAAATGTTGGAATAGTGACGTTACCAAGTAAGGAATAAAATAGGTTAAAACCTGAGAATCAGAGCCCTACTGATTATGGTTAAAACTGCACAAAATAAAGCGCCACCTTTGCTTAGGCGTAGTGCCGGTCTATTGTGGTATTCGAAACTCTATGACCTTACAAAGTATTATCTCCTCTTTTCCATGGGCTAGCAATTTGTAATCAAGTAAGGGGGGGTGCAGGGTCGAGAAGGAATAGTCCCCCTCATCATCATTGAGTCATTTCATCGTTGCGAGGACTATTTCGAACTGCGCGCTACGACGGCACGGGTCCCGGGTTCGAATCCCGCCCTGGACATAGGTGTTCTTTGCTAATGCCCCTTCATCAATTTTATCATATCATCCTCATCGTTGCATTAGCCAAAAAGTAACAGGAAATCGACGATGAGGTAAGGTAAAGTTAGGGGAGGATAGGGCCCCACACATTCTCGATCTCGTCCATTTTTGGAGGTGATGTAGTCAGCACCACGCTCCGGCCGCTTTTACCCTCCCTCAGGGTTATGAGAAATGGGCGGTAACAAAAATTAAAATATATTTTTCGAGAGAGAGAGAGAGAGAGAGAGAGAGAGAGAGAGAGAGAGAGAGAGAGAGAGAGTCGAATTACTTTCGGAACATCTCCAGCGGACTACGCGAGTCTGTCTAGCGAGCCTAGTGGGCGCGTAGAGCCTGAGCAGGAGCTTAGCGATAGGTTCTGGGATGAGATGACGTCAGCGGCTCGCTTCGTTGATTGGCTGCTTCGAGAGTTGTGACTCGTTCCGAAGCTTCAAATGCATAACAGCCAAAGCTGTTATGGAAATAATCTCCCTCTACCTCGTTTTCGTTTCTTTCTTTTCCTCTTTACCGTTCTCTCTCTCGCTTCCCTGTTTCTCACCTCCTATTTCTCTCCTCACGCCGGCCCCTTTGGTGTAGTGGTTAGCACATCGCGCTACGTCGCTATAGGTCCCGGGTTCAAATCCTGGCCTGGGCATCGATGTTTCTGAGTGTTCATTCATCAATTTCATCATTCATCCCTCATTCCCATCTTCGCAAATTAACCAAAACTGGCATAAGAAGCGAAGTAAAATAAAGCAAATCAAATCTATCTCCTCTCTTATCCAATACGAACAATCACTTAAAATAATCCTGAAATGTAGCCATAGTTCTAATATTTTCACAGAGGAAGTATATACACAAGTGAAAGCATCACGAACCTTGGTTAGAAACGCTCCGGAAGGAGATGTCCGTGATTTGAATCCGTGACCTTTCGAAGCTTAACCGAGTGCCTACAAGAACACATAATCGAGGTCAGCCGCGGATCGTGTATCGTGGGTTCGCGGCATCGTATGAACCTGGGCAGCGCGCTGAAACTCGTAATGTAGGCACCCAGAGGGCCAGTCGTTCACTCTCTCCCCTCCCCCTCCCGGCCTCGGATTCAGGGGGCAGCAGTGAAGACCGCGCCACGTCAATAAATCAATAAAAATGTCTCGGAAACAATTTCCCAATGCCTCAACAACGGTACACGAAGGAGTACACGAGACCCACCTTTGAGTGGAGGAAGTTTCTTTGAACGCGAGGAAGGGGAGGGGGGGAGAAAAGGGTTGGGCAAGGGGGAGAGGGTGTTAATCGACGGTTCACGTGAACGTCGTACTGGTTTTTGTTCCAAGTCTTGTTCGAACTGCGAGAGAGAGCGATTCTGTTTTCGTTTAATTTCTCTTTCCGGAAAAGAACCAGTGCAAGTTCAAAACATTACTGCAAACGGTCGTGCCTGTACCAGATCCGGACTGTATACGGGATTTCCTGTTTGTTTCCCCGATATATCAGATGCTTACAATTAAATTTCCCTACTCAGCGCCCTCTGGAGCCAGTTCGGAGCATCGGTGAAACTTTTTATAGAGGCTATGGGGACCGGGTCTCCCTTATCGCACAACACTAGAGCAACCTTGCGTTCTGACGTCACCGGGAAATGCCTTTATTGTTAGTTTAAATGGCCAAGTTGTTAGGCTAGCTAGGTGTAGTTCTCTTAACATAAATAATAAATTTTGAGTGTTTTTATACTAATAGAACAAACTTAACAGACCTAACTGAACAACGTAGACATTCATCGTCTGACGTCAGAACTCAAGGTTGCTTTAATGTTGTGCGATAAGGGAGACCCATGGGCAAGCGAATGCTGAAATAAAAAAGGTAGTTCAAATTTTGACCACCAGGTGGAAACATGGCGCTAAAATCTGATGCACAGTGAACATCTTGTTGTTGAATCACATTGTCGTACACTTCTAAAGGGTCATTCACGTTGACATATTGAAGAATGCTGTACTGATATAAACTGAAAAAAAAAAAATAATGTCCGATTTCTGGTTGTTACTTCAGCGCCACATTTCCACCTGGTGAAAATTTGTTATCAAGGGGCCCGGATCCAACACCCGGTGGTTCGGATCCCAGTTTAAACTGTAGGCCAAGTCCCGATTAGCCTATCTGTGCATACAGAGGACTAAGGACAAAAAAAAACCTAAACAAAAGAAAAAGCTCACAGATAGAATGGAACGTCGTACTATGTCATGCTGGTCGTTTCGAGACAGCTTTTCGATCCTTCAGCAACCGTAGCTCCAACCGACAAGAGATGGAGGCACGGGCGAAAGTAAGAGTATAATAATTTCCAATTTCGTCGTCTCGCAATGGAGCCATATATAGAAAGAAGTTATGGCGGTAACTATGGAATGAATAAAGGAACAACGATAACTTTCTAACGCTCCACCTCCAAGGTTTTCGAACAAACTCCTAATAATCTATTGGTAACCTTAATCACGTGACATGCCGTAAACAACTGTTCCAGATCCTTAGTGAATATCCAGTCGGATACATCAAAGGGTACCACCTCAGGAATTACAAGGGTAGGGCGCGTCTCTCTGCCTTCCTGATTGCTCCCCTAACAATGTGACCTTCCCTCTTCACCAACCCTCCCACCCACACAC
The DNA here is from genome assembly GCF_977018435.1 of Lepisma saccharinum. Lineage (NCBI taxonomy): Eukaryota > Metazoa > Arthropoda > Insecta > Zygentoma > Lepismatidae > Lepisma > Lepisma saccharinum. Next base: position 35,917 of record NW_028143563.1, read on the forward strand.
CCTTTTTTTTCGTGCAACATGATGTATGATTATATTACTATAGTTTACCACAATTAGTTATTCTGAGAAGTGCACGGCGAATCTTTTGAGGTGCCGTAGACCTGTTGGAAAATGAAGAATTAGTTTTTGAATGTAGTATTTGCCTGGAGTTTATGGAATTAAGACTTCAGAAAGGCAGCAAATAATTTAACTTGTTCCCATGACGCTAGATGTCGTATTAACTTGGGAAATATGTGAAAGTCAGGGAAATCAACTTAAGAGTGAACGTGTCTAGGAAAAGTCAGGGAAACATTTTTGTTTGCTTGCCAGGATTGCAAACTAAAAATGTATTACTTTGTGTAAAATGTATTTTCGCCATTTATTTCAACCGTGCTGTGAACTTCACTGAAGAAATTGTTGAATGTGAAGTTAACTTCCGTGGACTGATTATCTCACTAGATTCCTAGTTTTTTTTCATCTTGTTTTCATAAATCCATTTACATAATTAAATCCCAAACTGCCAATGTTGCCATACACACACACTTTATAAAACATTGTAAAGTTGATTATTAAGCCACATGCGATCTGTAATAAATATAAGCATTTACAGAATCTCATGTGCTTCTTATAGACAGACATCAACAACTTCAAGTTACAGCTAATCAAATGGAAGTGTCGACTTATCCCAACACACACAAAATCTTCAACCTGTCCTCTTTCCGTTCTTGAGTTTTTCTAAACCAACGGAAGATTGATATTCCCAAGAGAACAACTAAAAAAAATACTTCCATAAGCGTAATGCTAAGTTTTCTCCCCCTCTCACAACTATCCAGCGTACAGACCTCTCTCTCTCCGTCTGGCTGGACATGGAAACTGTTCCTCGTGCCCTTAACCTGACTAATGCAGACGGACCAAAAACTTACCTGAAACTACACACACACTCGATCGTCATTCTAACATGCCGTGTCACATATTGGCCTGATTTCCGAATTCCTGGTATAATAGAATACATTCTTGTAAGTTCCCTTTTCCAGCAGCCATTAGCAACAGCTGTACAAACTTGAAAAGAATCCTATCGATCTCCTGCTTCCTATTTGTGCCACCAGAGGACATCACCTGTCTGTCTCTAGTTAACACTTTTCGCTCTCCCCCTAAAACTGTGCAGGACAGAAATATTTCAGTGGTTCGTTGAAAAGAAGAAATGGGAGAAACCTGGCGTGACAGGGACTGGGGGAGGGGGGCGCGAGCTGAAAAGAAAGGGAGCAGGTTGTCACTGGCAAACGTTTCCATTACGCCCCATGAAATTCAGATCTTTGGATGGACGCGTCGCGGGAGGTCCATTAATTCACACCGAAAATTTGGCGCGAAAGAGAAGCAGGGGCGGGGGATAAAAAAGATTCCGAATGTAAGGGGATGAAGGGGGGAGGAAGTGTCTGGCTGTGGGCCAGCGAAAGGTTAAAAATCTCTTCATAGGAAAACTTGTCAAAATTCTCGGCACCACGATTCTTTTTGTGATCCTTTTCTGCTTTTCTTTCTCGTGAAGAAGGGTCCACACAAGATATCTCCTCTGTAACGCCAATGGAATGTACCGTAAGTCATAGTAATTTAAGGCATTTATTTTAAATGAAAAGAGCTTGTCGTAAATAAACGGCAATGTTATAGATGTTTAGGCTCCTGCGTAGCCAAATGGTTAGTGCTCTCGCCTTTGATGCGAGCGGTCCCGGGTTCGATTCCCGGTGGGTGCTCCCAACATTTCGCCGTTGACCCAGCGTCGTGAGCACAATTGGGAAGCTACTACAAGAAGTAGCGGGCTCCGGTCACGAAAGCCAGAAAAACAGCGGCGATGAGATCCGATGCGCTGACCACATGTCACCAAATGGCCCTTCGAAGGCTGTTGCCCCACGGAGTTTAGTTTCTAGTTTTGTGGTCCATAGATAGCCGGGACAGAGTATAGGTAGGTTTCATGTGACGTCAGGATTCGCACCGCCGCCATGTTTGCGGCAAAGGTGTTTGTCGTCTGCAAGGAAATACCCACCAAGCAGCGTTGGTTACACCTGCGCCAAGTGAGCGTTTGTTGTTAGTACTGTGTAAAATGTAGGTAACATTGCATAAAAATGCAACGAAAAGGCCAACTCTAGTTCACCTGTGTTTATTTACTTGAACCAGCTACATGGAATCAGTTTGTGTTCGTATTTATTAGTGGTTCCGATTCTTCTTGAAATACACTGCTCCACAAAACTTAAGCAACTCGAACAAAGTAGGACTAAATGAAAAGAAAATGTCAATTCACCAAGTTTAATGAACGTAAGGAAGGTACAGATGCACAATGCAACACAAATGAACACCAACAATGCAGATATGGTGTACAGGGTGGCCAGAAAGTTCAACACCACTATAACCCTACACGAAAAGCTTGCATCTGAGAGGGCACAGGCTGTCAATACGGTGTGTAACCACCTCGAACAGACACTCAGGCATGACATCTGGCCTCCATTCTGTGGATCAGAGTGGTTATCAAGTCTTGAGGAAGACGGGGCCATTCCTCTAAGCGGGCTGTCTGCAGTTCAGGAATTGTTCTGGTGGTGGATTGCACTGCACTATTCTTTGCCCAAGAGCATCCCAAACATACTCGATTGGATTAAGGTCCAGCGAGTATGCAGGACATTCAATATGGGCAATGTCTTCTGTCTCCAGATAATCGGACACAATATATGCACAGTGTGGGCGTGCGTTGTCATCCATAAAAAGTAAGTTTGGACCAAATGCTCCATGGATGTTGCGAACACGTATGGAGAATTTCATCCCGATAACGTTGTGCCATCAAAGTTCCATGTTCCACAATATGGAGGTCAGTTTTCCTATCCAGCATGATAACACCCCACACCATGATGGAACCACCTCCAAAGGACGGCCTTTCAACAATGAACTTAGGGTGATATTGTGTTCCTGGCTCTCTTCACACGGATATCGGACCAGAATCAGACGATAGGCTGTATCGAGACTCATCAGAGAATGTTAGTCGTGCCCACTGGCCTTCTCCCCATTTGACATGTTCCTGACACCGTGTGTATTGCACACGTTTGTGCTCCCGTGTCAATGGCACACACAGCACAGGCCTCCTGGCATACAGTCCTGCTTTATTCAGCCGCCTACGAACAGTTTGACGACTAACACGTCGTCCCGTAGCTTGAAACAAATCATTTGCCAGTTGAGAGCAGGACTCTTGGTGGTTACGTCTGGCAGTGATTGTGAGAAATCGGTCATCAGCTGCTGATGTCGTCCTCGGATGGCCTCCTTCATGACGTCTACTGAGAGTAGGACCATTTTGGAAGCAAAACCACAACCTGACACGACACTTTTATTCACATTGAATTCACGTGCCACTTCCACTTGGAACCGACCCATTTCCAGTCGTCCAATTATTCGACCTCGATCAACGTCACTCAAATAATGTCTACGATTCATTTCAAGGTGTCTACACTTGATATCCCACTCAGGAACCACCACTTCACTGCTTGAGGACTGGGACAATACTAGGCTGTGGTTTGCGCTGGCAGGCATAAGCTGTTAATCTTGGTTTATAAGGTGCTGCTCACGCGTTATGGAGGGCACTCGCACTGCCTGTGCTTTGTTATGTTTGTACATGTCTCATACAAGTGTTGAATGGGCACCACATCTCACCTATCCCACGTTGTGCAGAGTTGCTTAAGTTTTGTGGAGCAGTGTATTTACATCCAGGAAGTAACCTATGTTTCCCGCTCGGGGTGGGAGAAAGTGGTCATCGACGACCTTGAGTACAGATTAACTGAAAATTCCAAGATTCAGCAGCCATTATCTTCTGTGTTTCCTTTTAACGTTTGTTCAAGCGCAGTAATTTGAAATGTTGAGTTGTTCAAAAACAGTAATTTCACTCCTTGCTTTAACAATTTGGGAAATGCAGGCCTCAGTGACAGAGTGGTTAGCACAACGCACTACAATGCTAGGGGTCCCGGATTCGAATCTCGGCCTGGGCATGACTGATCTTAACGACTAGCCAAATATAGCAGAAAAACGAAGTAAAATAAATCAATCAATTTGAGATAGTTTGATATTCATCAACATGTTTTAACCAAGCAGTGCTTTTTTCTGACAGTACGCAAAACCTACTACCGGCACCTTTTCTCATGAATAGGATAACAATAACAGTTTGTGCTTAAACCAATGTTGCCAGGGATTGTTATGAACAGAGGAGGAGGTTGACGGACTAGCACCACAGTCAATTTAGGTTGCGCAGCAATTTTCATTAACAAAAACATTGAAGTGGAAATATTCTGATTAATTGGAATCTTTCAGTGTGCGAAATGGATCATAGAGGAAAAATATTTCCGTAACATCTTTGTCTGTTATGCATTTGAAGCTTCGGAACGAGTCACAACTCTCGACGCAGCCAATTAATCAAGCGAGCCGCTGACGTCATCTCAACCCAGAACCTATCGCTAAGCCCGTTGCTCAGGTTTTACACGCCCACTAGGCTCGCTAGACAGACTCGCGTAGTCCGCTGGAGATGTTCCGAAAGTAATTCGACTCTACCAATGAAAATATGCAGTTACTAAATTAATTTAATGATATTAGGCAGAGAAAACTAAGAGATCCTATTAGATCCAGTACTTGTCAACTAATTTAAACCAAATATTATACAGTAAAACCTCGTTCATCCGGACCCCGATAAGCCGGACTTCGCTTAATCCGGACAGGCACAAGGCAAAAAAAGAGCAGCATGTAAGATTTTAAATGTCGCTAGAAGTCAACAAGAGAACTTCCCAAAGAAAAGGCAGTCAACCACTGATGAAATTCTGTTTCCCGCAGACTTTGTACTGTACTGTATTTAGGCCTGTGCCCTGTGCCCTTCAATAATAAACGCGTTTTGTTGCTATAAACGGAGTTTTAATGAACTTTCTACTATTCTTTTAGTTAATCCGGTCAACTTATCTCCTCATTAGTCCGGATTAACGAGGTTTTACTGTATTTGTCAACAAGCCTAGACATAATCGAACTAATAATGTCTATGATTGTCATAATTTATTTATTAATGAACAGTATATATTAATTAAGTAGTGATCGGGGCATCGAAAACAACTTTACCGGGTCGCAGGCGCAAGAAGGTTATTGTGAAACACTGGTTTATAGCGCAACAATTATGCCACCGTTGAAACGATGGTGCCGTAGTCGTCTGAATTGTTCACGTAGTCTGGAAGTAAATCGGGGAGGAAGAAGGGGTTAGTGGAGCCGGAAAGGATTTGGATTGTATAAGGAGCTCTTCCCCGATGAATAATTCCCGAAGATTGATGGATAGCCCGCCTTATGGAGACGGGAGGATTCATGGTCTGTCAGAGTAGAGCGACTCGAGATTCCTTTCGGAGATGGATGCCTGTGGTTTCGTTTTGGGTACCGAGTCGATTCTTTTTTTAAACGATTTTTTTTTCTGGCGGACGGGACCGGGCTTTCGCGAACGCGAATTTTCGTCGTAGAGGAATGGCTTCTGTGATGGAAGATCTGAAGGAGAATGTAAGAGATTCGGAGCCTCTGGCACAGGGGGGAATTTTGGAGGGGGGACAAAATTTTATACTAATTCTATATATCTTCACACAAAAATTTTGGGGGGAATCGTTTCGTTCGATTGACTTGTTATTGGACCCGTTCTGAAAGTCTCACGAGTTTAACGCGTTAAACGAGTTATGGTAACTGGCCGTTCCATAAGTGCTTCCGTGAGTTTCGTGAGGTTCATTATGCTGTCCCAAAACTCGCATTCCGTGCGTTTCGTGCAAGAACGAGATTCACCAAACACACGGGCCAGGAGGCTGGTTTGTTGGGTGAGAATCGTCTGCTGCCTTCAGACAACGCGCGTGCTGATGGATTCAAAGTGCACTAGTTCGGAAAATGTATTATAATATTAACAGATAGCGATATGAAGCAACATGCACAAGATGAGTATGCCTTAACCGTTCTTAGAATGTGATTAAAATTAGTAACATTGTCCACAGCAGAGTTTAATTTTTCGACCTACCTGTGGGTGATCGCGGCGATAGGGTTGAAATGAAACACAACCTCTTATACCTTTAGGATCGGTTTGGATGGATGGATGGGTGGGGGGGGGGGGGCTGTTCGCATTAATACAAGGTTAGTCGAGTAGACAAACTGTTAAGAATAAGGTTCAGTACACTAACAATGGCAGTGGGCTTGAGCAGTTTTGTACGTTTTATGTTAGCAAACATGAATGTGAGCCTAAAGTAAACATATATTGCTTAAATATGTCTGTATTGCTCAGCAAATTCTGTCTAACCAAAATAATTTTGAGTAAATAATTCGGCATAACGGGGGGGGGGTGGGGGGGTTGCGGTGCGAATGTTCTACCTCTGGGGGTGAGTGCGTCACAGGCCTTGGGGGGGGGGATGGGCACCCCTGCTCTGATAAACATCTCTACTTTTAAAAACACTAATTCCTACCAGAAAATGTTCATATCCATCAAATCTTTGTATTTTGAAACACGAGCAATGCTCATGTTCAAAACATCTTGATTTTTAAGCACGAATTCAGACTACACTGTAAAAAGTGACTGATGAAATGATGGTCTAAAACCGTCAATTTTCGCTGCCATCCAGCTACCGTTAAAAAGATGATCTTGGCCGTTTTTAAAGTAATCGGCTATCATTCTACCTTTTAAAAATATTACAATAACGCAGTTGCTTAAACCTGATGTTTATGGTCTAAAACTACATATTTCGTATATTTTCTCATCTATTTAATCAGACCTAATATACCCGTGGTGATAATAATAATAGGTTACAGTATTTTGTGATCGCAATTTCATTTTTCTGAGATAAGGAGAAAATCTGGATGAAAAAGGGATATTGTGCTTACTGGTTGTGGCAACATTGACCTCACAATGACCATCCTACTATTAGTTGATTTGGAAATAAGTTTCAGTCCAAGGTAATATAGATAACGTTCTTGAGAAGTGTAGCTTTATACAGGGGATATTACTGTACATGTTGTGTTGACTTGGTCGGAAGTAGCTGACACTATGAAAACTGGAGGGACAAACGTTGTTGGACCACCTCAAGAACAGCTCGTCACATACTGTGGTGATGACGTTATCGAATCCTAAACAGAGGGGAAACTTATACCATAACGATCAACCTTCGACCTCATGACATCACCACTTCTTAAAGCAAGTGCAAAAATCTGGGCATGAACATCCTTACTGGTATCCGGCTTAAGTTTGTGCCTCCAACCCCTTGCTACAACGTGAACCGAGGCAGGGGTGTCCAATTGTTTTCAAGGGTCCCGTGTAAGGGGTTCGTTCAACTTGTTCTTTCAGTTCATCTTCCATCTATTCACAACTTTGACAGGTAGGAAAAAGGCGCAAAACAGCAAGAAGTACTGATTTGATTTTTGTTACGAGTATTTAGCATTGCTTTTCTGGCGCTGATTTGCTTGTGCAGTCTTATCGAAACTTTCGCATAATTTAATTACATATCAGAGCTAAGCCGCAATTTTAGATTATTAGTAGTATAACTTCATGCCTGTGACTTCCTTGCACTTGAAGTTTGATATCCCTCCGTCCCCCGAGGAAAGTGGATAAATTCAACACAAAGCAGTTGTAAATATGGCAACACGGGCGCACTCTGGCAACAGCTGAGGAGAACATTTTTCGTCTACGGTGACAGGAGTAAACAACATTTTAGTTCGCTATTTGGCCGCGGTGTTTCTCTTCTTGATGCACCCACGAAAATATATTCCTGGGATAATAATCGTCGATATCGAGGCCACAACCTAGACAGTGATTTATTCGCACACCCGCAACACCTCCCTGATATGAATCCTTTATACTTCAGTGCTACGAAGGCAACTATTTATCAGCCCATATTTATTCCCACTACTCTGATTCTTTATACAGCTTGTGCGTGTAGTTCTGATCATTATCATAAACTTCTAGATCTTGCTCGTTGCGCCGCCTTGAAAACAAACTAAATGCAACATACAATTCAAAAACACACTGAACGCATGATAAAAAACGATCGCGGAACGCATCCAGAAGCAGAAAACGACAACGCGCTTCGGCGCATGCGCAGAACGTCACTTCCCCACATTGTTGGATCTAGCATTCCGAAACACACCGAATTTCCTCGTTACGTAGCTTCTCTACTGCTGCAGCCAGTGGATGTGTGAAGTACTTTACATATACGCGGCCTTTCTTGTTGTGAAGGTTGATTACAATTACGTTAAAAGCAAACCTTTGTGTCTCAGTTTCGGATAGACAAAAACACACGTCGTAGCGTCCTATTCGTTGGTAGAGATCCACTCACGCCGCCCTCAAGCGGACTTGTTTAACATTGTTTTTCCTTATGCCTCATTCCACTCCTCTGATTCTCCATTTAACAGAACGAGCCGTGTTTCTCTTCACATGGTGTGTGAGAGCAAATCACCCTTTGTTTCGTCCCTTAGTCGTTCAGCGCCACCCCCTCACTTCCCTTTTTTGCTCGTCCTTATTGCTCCGTTCCCGTTTATGGGTTTCACTTTCAATTTTATTGCCTCAGTGAAATCGTTTTCTTCTTCTGGGTGCGTGAATAATGGCGGGCCGGCGACAGAAATCGAACAGCGGAAAACCTCCCTTGGTTATGTGGAAATTGGCCTGGGAACCGAATTAAACTGTTTTCCAGTCGGATTTAACGCAATCGCCCTTACAAAGTGCTTAATGAATCGAGTGGCGTCCTCCACCTCCACCCATTACGCCATCAGAAAACAATCTGCCGATTAATACGCGCGTTGGTAAATCGAACCTCAATTCGCACTTTGGCAAGAGAAGGCTGACCTAGCACGAGTGTCGTGGCCACAGGTTGGGAGGTGGAGGAAATAATGTTAAAACAAGTCCACTTCAGGGCACTGTAACGTGTGTTTATGTCCATCCAAAACTGAGAAAGAAAAGTATTGCTTTTAACGTTTAAGGATGGTCGCGTACATGTAGAGTACGGTGATACAACTTGCAATTGGAAATTTGCTATTAAAATACTCTTATCGCCGTTGCGTTAGGCAACACGCACAACGCAGTTCAGGATCTAGGCGTCCCATTTTCATTGCCGGTCACTGTACATTCTCTATCAGAGACTCCTGTTTCAAAATGAGTACCTTTAAAAATTTAACAGCCTGCCTGTTAATTTACAAAAACTGTAAAACAGTTTGAATATTTTATCATGCATGAAGATTAATCTATCTATCTTCTATATTTTACGTATATAAAAATGGATGTGTGTGTGTATGTTTGTTCCGGCATAACTCTCGAACGCCTGGAGCGATTTCAACCAAACTCGGTACACGTATCACTTGCAACCTGGAAATAAATACTGTGGGGGTAAGACACCTCTGGCACCCCTAGGGGTGGGGGGTAACATGTACAAATAAACGAAAACTACGGATAGTAGTGTGGAATCCATAGTTGTTGGGGTCGCTAAGATGAATAGTGACACTCCCAATGCCGTTCAACTCCAAGACACCCCTGGCACCCCTAGGGGTTGTGTCGCACCAGTCAACACATGCTTTTTCAAGCACAAAACTGTTCACTCTGTATTGTATTAATCTATGTTGGAATCTTTTCTTTAAAAATGTGTTATTGTTAATGTTACAATAGGTAATGAATTGTTTAACTTAAATCAGAAAAAATGCTGAAACTATGGAAATATAAAACAACTATGTAGTAACCATGGTAAATTGTAAACAAAATTATGATATCAAAGAGCTAGACTTTTGTAAGCCTACGGGACATTCTCCTGGTTGCCGAAAGGCTGATGGTTCAAGGGACGTTGGGGAATATCTTGCTTCAATCTTCGGAATGGCTGGTGTACTTGTACTCCATTTGGCAGATATTCCACAAACCCAACTTTGAATAAGGCGTTCTCCTGCATCATCAAAAGGACCAGGGTTATAAACTTCGGTACAACTAATAGGTTTAGGCCTACAAGTTGTATCGGGTGAATTGTCTGTTTGGAAAAGTGTTTGTATATCATCGGAAGTTTAAATAAATCTTCGAGTAAAAGATCTTAAAGAACTTTCATTTCAAACCTACATAGATGATAATTAAAAATAAATCCTGCACCACAGACCTCGCAAGGGCTTGGTCCTACTAACCCTTAGAAGCCTTTGAAAAGTCCGATAAAAGGGTTGTAACCAGACTAACATAAAGCCCTAAAGGCAGAAGGTGCGTGTCAGGATGGGGATGGGAAGGGGGTAACATGTAAATCCATAGTTTTTGGGGCCGCTAAGATGAATAGTGACACTCCCAATGCCGTTCAACTCAAAGTTCATTAATTTACACTATAGTTAGAATTCATTATTTTCCTGTCTTAATAGAAGGTTGGGATAAATAAATACCCGGACAACGCCATACGATCAGCTAGTAATTATTTTATAAATAACGCTTGCTGCTTATACCATAAATAGAATTCTTTAAAACTGAATCACTCAAAATCGCTTTCTTTCAAAACAAATTCACTCACTAAAAAGCTGCTTTTATACGTTAGAAACCTTCATCCTTCGTAGGAATGCGTGATTATGTGTGCGGGTGTTTTGTTCTGCGACACGCAAATTGCATGTAATTAATGAACAGCGACCCAAATGGCACGCAATGAATGTGCAATCTGATTTCTTGAAAATGCGGTGACAAATTCTTCCAAGAAGTGAATGATAAGAGTCCGTGCAGGGTTCAATCAAGAATGAATCGTGCATTAGCATTTGGATGATCTTCGGTTCGAAACACTTGATTCGTTGATTCTTCTGTCCCTGGATAGGTATGGATGATCGCATGAATTACGTTGTTGTTTTTGTTTCAAAGATAATCAGGTATTTTAAAAACACACTCATAATAATTTTCATCAAATTTTGTAGTTTCTACACTTTTAAAACTATTTCGTCAAAACTGAGTTAAAATTATCACTTTTGATTAAATTGAACAGTTGAAAGTAACAAGCAGCATCATTGAGTTATTTCACGAGAATTCAGTGGCGTGCGGTGATAAATCAGGCAGGGGAACAGGTCAGCTGCACTTGCTCCCCCTCGCATGGGTGTCTTAATATAATACAATAGATCAAGTAAAATTCAACCCTTATTGAAATGTCAGAAGTGACAAACATGAGGCACGTTAAAATTATATGACAATAATAATTTTAAAGCAAATGTGATATAATATAAACAAAACATTAAAAATAAAATTGTTGATGCGCAACAAAGAAAAAATTGATAATATAAATTTATGAGTCATCAGAGAAAGAAAATAATATTTTGTCGTGACCTGTTTCATCTCTTTATTCGTAGATTAAGTTGACGTTTTTCATAGAGTTGAGTATTCTTGTAATTCAAACGTCCTCAATGCAATAATGGCACACAGATGGTTGAGTTTTTTCATGACGTTCGCTAGATTAGTCAGGGTGGCTACTGTAGGACCATAATAAAATTCAAGTATAATTCCCGGTTTTCAAGGCGAACTTTACAAAAATTCAAGCAGATGTTTTATCTATTTCAAACTAAGGTTTGAAAAGGTAAGAAAAAATTGATAATATAAATTTATGAGTCATCAGAGAAAGAAAATAATATTTTGTCGTGACCTGTTTCATCTCTTTATTCGTAGATTAAGTTGACGTTTTTCATAGAGTTGAGTATTCTTGTAATTCAAACGTCCTCAATGCAATAATGGCACACAGATGGTTGAGTTTTTTCATGACGTTCGCTAGATTAGTCAGGGTGGCTACTGTAGGACCATAATAAAATTCAAGTATAATTCCCGGTTTTCAAGGCGAACTTTACAAAAATTCAAGCAGTTGTTTTATCTATTTCAAACTAAGGTTTTACCGTCTCTCACCACCCACACACATACACACCAACAAATACTTATATTAACAATATATGGTTTGTGTGATTCCAATGAATCCAATAATTCTAATCCACTTTGACGGTACATATATATAATTTAAGGCGCGGAGTTTACATTTGTCATTTCCCATAGCTACTAGGCAGTGGCGTGCCCAAGGGGGGGGGGTTGATAGGGGTTTATACCCCCCCTTTGGCCCAATATCTAAAAAAAAGAACGTCAATGGTAGGAAAATATGAGAAAAGGAGGGCGGACTACCAAGAAAAAGTATAGGTAACCCCTCCCTTACAAAAATCCTGGGCACGCCACTGCTACTCGGGACTATAAATACATCTAGAAACACAAGTCACAAATGTTAAGGGAAATAGTAATCTACGAAAAATTGTTAATTCTATAAGAATTTTAAATTTACCTAATCAACTTCGAGATATTTTATCTTGCAATAATCTTCCGTCCATCAGATGGATTGTTCCGCAAAGAACACTAACAAAGCAAACGGATTGAGAGAATTCTGTTTTATTTTCCACGCAGCTTTCTTTTCTTGATAAAAGTAAAATCTAAACTGTGAAAAACTTGTTTCAGGTCATTAATAAATATGTATAAATTCAATGGAATTGGGATTTTAAAAATTTGCAATTTTTCATGTCTATAGAGAAAATTTCAAGCAGAATTCACGTACAATTCCCGGAGCCAATAATTCACGCATAATTCCCGGAATTCAAGAAATTCCCGGTGAGTAGCCACCCTATTAGTAGAAGTTGTTAATGTGACAAAACCCGACCTGTTCCAGACTCCCTTCTCATGATTAAACAAGGACAACAATATAATTTGCCACTGGTAGAATATCCAGTTAATCATTTTACAGAGTTGTAATAACTCGTTTGAAAATGCCTTGTGTATGATTTCGTTTTAGTTTTTAATTCAGTTAGGATGTGTATTGGTTTGTTGTATTTTCTGCAAAGTTCAATGAACTACAGGCTTTCGTACTCAGCCGGTCGATCATACAACACTCGCAATATTCGCTTTCTTGTCCTGCAGCTGCGTGCCTTGGAACTTTGGTCTTGGGGTTGGTGGAACAGGTGGATGTGAGCTGTTCCCTCGGAAGCTATTTCGCAGCGTTTAGCCAAGGCATTTAGCAGACGCTTAGACTGTAGAAGATTTTTTCAGTTCGTTATGAATGTCAGACGCAAGTTCTCAACGAGATTAGGAAGTTATGGACTTTCTACACTCAAAAGTATCACTTATGACGCGGTTAAACTTCAGCACATAGCAAGAACTGGAAGAGAAGAGAATCCGCAATATCTCTCTGAGGGAACAGCTAGAGTGTTCAGCTTCCGTGGTGCCGTGGGAATCGTTTACCTTCGCGCGTGGTCGGAAATACTCGGCTTCAGACAGTAGAGGGCATGATACTAAGAGACCATGGTAGAGCATGGGGTGAGAACCATGATGCGTTGGGGGTAGATGACGTCAAAAAACGTCCAGCCACGGTAAAAGATTTTCTTCAGTGTTACTTTTGGAAACGTTGATTTCGGGAGAAAGAAGTGTTCTTATTATGTTAATATAAATAATTTAAATAGCCCAAAAGCGCAGTAAGTAGGAGGGAACAGCCTGTTCCCTCTGTTCCATGGAGGGACCGCCACTGCGAGAATTGTCTGTATCCTTCCGCTATCATTGCTATCGTGCTGTAAGAAAATATTCCTAATTTATTTCAGCGTTGGTTGCATGAAGAAACTGGTTGTTTCAAACATTAGAACAGTTTACGTGCTTTGCCTGTACAGTGGGATCCATGAGTATTACCGTGCAAATTGACCATCACCATGTTCGTGCACTTTAGTTGACCCAATATGAGCTTCATGAATTAAAAGAAAACTCAAAACAAGCTGTTGGCAACTTCTGCACCAGCATACATAAAAATCCATCACTTAAAAACACACAGGATGTAAGAGAAAAATTAATTAAAATAGTCATGGCCAATTTGCACGGTAATACTCATGGATCCCACTGTACAAGCACGTTTCACAAATTCACGTACTATAGTTAAAAGAGAAGGACTGAAACCTGATCTGAAAATGCTAAAACTGATACTATAACACTAATTTAATTTAACTTATTTTGACTGTCAGTTTCTATTGTGTGTATGTAAAAGTTTCTTGAGTATGCAAACAGTTGCTTTGTATTTTGGTCTTATTTTTATGCATCCACTTACTTTAGTATTCTTGTTATTTTTGTCAATGCATGGCATAAGTCTGTGTTGTTTACCATGTTAATATATAACACATGGAGTTGCAGAAGACAGTAATGACATCTATTGTTAAATTCGCGAACAAGTAGGAAGCAAATTTCGATTATGCCTATTGCTTATTTTTGCAACGCCTGTCTTAGTTTTGGGGAAGTAGGTAAACATATTATGCAATAACATCATTGATAAATGAATGTGGTTTTAAACTGATAACTGCTAAACTTCCCGAGAGATGGAGGCATTTGTAAGATTTCCAAATACATGGCAACTACAGCCGGGAAGAAATAACCTGGCAGTAACGTCACTCCCTGCTAAGTCAGCGTTGCCAACTACTATGAAAGGAACCATAGCACGAGTAAGAGTACGAGCAGCAAGGATCGCGGTGCAAACTACCAATCTTCAATTTAATGTTAGCACTGCTAGATGTTTACTTTATATTTGTTTATTTTAATTATTTCATATAATTCGGCTTTCAGCAAACCTTCTGCATGCGGAATATTATGAGATGATAGCCACGACTTCATTTCATCCTTCTGCTGTTTGATGTTGGGATTTTTTTCAGTAACTTGTTGTGGTATGGAGGATTGTCACACACAATAACAAGTTTGGGGGCAGATTGGAAAGAAGCTGTTCTTCGAACCACAACATAAAATGGTTAGCGTTCATCTCCCCATGATAGTCACCAGAAGTTGTTTTTGAAAGGAACACTAACTTCGCCCCTTCACAAATCCACTTTCACCACCGGCATGCACAATAATAAACCTGGGACCCTTTCCTGTTGGCACTTTTAACCCCCCCCCCCCCGAATCTTTGGAATCCAGCCAAACTTTGGCGACAGTGTGGTGTGTGTTCACGAAACTTTCATCCATATAAATGAAAGACCGGCGGTTTGCTCTGTGCGCAGTTCACGCAAAAATGATCGCCGCAACGCAACGATGCTGTTTCGTTCAAGGAGTAGCTTCCTGCTGTTTACGCTGTGCTTTTTTAAATCTGAATCCTAATTTTCTTATGATCATACGCAACAACCAACGCGAAACCTTAAAATTAACATTTTCTTGCAGTTCCTTCATCAGTTTATGTATGGTGACAACAATGTCTTTCGTGTATTGAACAATGGATTGTTTGGCGCACGACTGCTTCATCAAAAGAATCCAGATTTGTGACACGTTGCTGGGCGTTCGGTCGGTTTTTGCCCGCCGTTGAAAAAGATTTCCCCCTCGCAATCGCAACACTTTTGTGTTTCTTCTTCAAAATTCTCCACACAGATCTTTCACTGACACCTGTCGCCACGGGCGTTCTGTGAACAGCTGTGGTTTTGTTTTCATCGCAATCAAAGTACTTATACACATTGAAAACTATTTCTCTTGTATCGCTGTGCAAGGGCTTACCTTTCTTTACTCCACTGTTCATTGTACAACAATGACAAAACCAACCAAAAAACCCTCCCTAACAAAGAAACAAAATAGCCTGCAATCCCTCGCTCGTAGCTGCGGTTTGTTAGACTAATTAGCAGTGTGCGGGTTTGCACGCCTGCATCACCCCTCTCGGAATGATTTCGATTGGTTTTGCACGCCACCTTGTCGTCCGCTGTAGCGAATGAGCCTTCGCTTCTGGAAGGAGAGGTGAAGGTGGGAGATGACGTCACTGCCAAGCTATTTCTTCTGCGCTGTAGGAAGGGTAGATTAGCTTTTTTAAAGTTTATGGAAAGTAACATGTAACAAATTATTCATTTTAATAGAAAAACTGGTAATCGGAATAACTTAACTGGAATTTCAGAATATTTTAGACCTGTAATCTTAGTTTCTATATTATCGACATCACAAATTAGAATAGTAAAAATATCTCTGACCCAATCGATGTAGTTCATTTGTCTTTGTGTTCAACAAATATTGTTACATTGATAAACTACGCGAACGAATGGTTTCGATATCCCACTTTGAACTGTAGGTCCAGTCAGGGGTGCCCACAGGGGGGTTTCATGACGCGTCTGCGTCATGGGAATTTTTGGGGGGGACAAAATTTTATACCAATTCTTGTATATCTTCATACAAAAATGTAGGGGGGTCGTATAGTTTGAGTGGCTTGTTATTGATTTTTAGTTTTGGTTATTATGTACAGTTCTTCTACCTACCTGTGGGATGATCGCGGCGATGGGGTTGAAATGAAACACCACCTCTTATGCCTTTAGAATCGGTTTGGAGGGGGGGGGCGTGGTATTCGCATTAATACAAGGTTAGTCGAGCAGACAAACTGTGCAGAAAAAGGTTGACGAACAATGGCAGTGAGCCTAAAGTAAAATATTGCTTAAATATGTCTTATTATACAGTGACGCAACCACAGGGGGGCAGGGGGTCATTGCCCCCAAAACCTTCGACGGAAGTAAATTCTAGGGTAGCAAGGGGGGACAAACATTGACGGCCAAGGGCACCCGCACGGGGCCACAGAGGAGCAATTACCCCTTCGACTTCAAATTTTATGCAAATATAAATTCATTTTGTAAAATTTTCTTCCTTACTTCACTCGCATTATCTGCTTTTCTAGTTTTCGTCAAGTTCAGAGCTGTAGCTAGGTGCGGCGGGAGTCGGCCATGGGCACCGAATGATCTAAAAAAAAGTTGTAATAGAGAGAATGCCATGGCGTCCAGTGGAAATATTTGCGCCCTATTAAATTAATGTTTTTTTCAATTGCAAGAATTGAATCTATAAATTTTCTTGCTCGCTTCGCTCGCATTCCACTTGTCTTCTGTAATGTGATGTATTTAAATAATATGTTGTATATTTGTATTGAATAAGCTTTTAATACGTACACAATTTAGTGTTAGCTTGTGGCATATGTAGTTTCTAATTTATGTCGCTCCATGTTGCATATGTGTAAAACTTATGTTGTAGTACATGAAAGTTACACATGTATCTTCGGAATGCATTTATCATTGATTTTCTGCCATTAAAAAATACAGTTTGTGTGCTTGATTTCCATTATTAGCTAATGTGAAATTGACGGTGTTGAAAAAATATTTCAAATAGTTTGTTCCAAACAAATGCTTTAGCACAGACTTCTACCCCCTTTTTGCGTAATTTATGAGGATAATAACGTCTTTGATACTGGTAGTAGTAGAATAATAATAATAATAATAATAATAGGCCTCCCCGATCGCGCAGTGTTAGCGTCGTCGCCTTGTATGAAAGAATATTTTAGTTGTTTAAATTGTGAACACCGTGCACTCACCATAGATGGTGGAACTCGACGTGCCTTTCGTGCTGTATACATTGTAATCGCTAAAGATAACCGAAATGTTACCTGAAATTCTTCCTCATAAAGTACTGTCTATTACAAGATTTTTCAAAGCATTTGCGTAGCATTTATGCTAGCAAAAATGCTAAAGAAAATGCTTACTTGAAAAGCGGACCTTACACACAACCTAATCAATATTTTGAACAACCTTTAGTTATTACACATTTTCAAGTATCTGTATCGGTGTAAATCTGTTGAATGTGGTATCGGCTCGGCCTTAATTTCTGTTCACAAAGCGGACTTAGAAAACAAAAACAAGCGAACAAGGCACGAACGAACCTGCAGGATACTCATAATGTCACCTTTCGTAATTGCTGATTTGTACTTAGGAATTTGTCAGTGTTTAGTTGCGAGTAAGTCTGATTCGGAGGGTGGGTGGGTTATATTTCGAAATTATTGTTATTTTGTCTTGAAATATTGAAGGTGCATTGTAATTTAGTCAACCAATCGGAAGCCGGGGTTGTTCAAGGTCCAGGAACCCATACATTCTAATGTGTTCTATTGGCTTCCGCAACAGGACCGTAACTTTTTTCCTCGAGCGATTTAAATTCGGTCCAAGTTGCGTATTGTTTCAGTGAAAAAAGGTTCCTGGACCGTATTTAAATTGATCCAGAAAAAGATTCCTGGACCGAATTGAAATACTTTACAGATGAAAAGGTCCTTTACGGTCCAGAACACATTTACGCTTGCTGATTTTCTCACCTGGACCGGAATTGAATTTATTAAAAATTCCTGAACCTTTGACAATCCTGGTTAACTCTCTGCAAATAATTTAATTTTTTTTCTTACCCTTATTGCATCTTGTTTCTTCTTATTTTGGAACAGAGTTTACTGTCTGTGTGACAACTAAGTTTGCTAATCCTCCCGGAATCTAACTCTCTCTCCCGGCCACCCGGACGAACATTTATCTCCCGGAATGACTTAGATTTATCCGAACACTACACCTACACACTACATGAGACGCTAAACACCTAACTACCTGAAGGTCTGCATTGATTCAATTAGCCATCTCTGACAGACAAGTGACGTCATCCACGAGGTATTACACCGCAGAACGCCTCCGTAAATCCAACCCTTGCTGTTGACCAGTGTTAGTTCTAAAAGGCTCTAACAATCGATGCGCTAATGGGACATTCATTGGGACTGTTAATCTAATTGGAGACTGAATGGGGCCATCTAGGGTCACGTTTTGGCGACAGACTGGTTGGGGGAGGAGGATAGGGGGGTTGGCAAATGGACGGCTCGTGCTAAACAGCACGATCCATGCGTTGCGGACCAATCTGCGAAGTCGTAATTGTTTTCCGCTGTTATTGTGGATTTGCCGTGCGCATTATAATGGCATTCATTCGTACAATGCTGGTATTGTTTTCGTATTGACCAGCGGTCCCAAACACTTCAAAGGATGTTGGAATTACTTAGTCTGTTCAAGAGTTGAACTCTCTTATTGGAAATGATAGTTGCTTGTTTTGGATTAGCAGTCCAGAGTGCCTTGAATATTCATAGCTCATACATCAGCTGTTCTCAGAAGTATTGCCAAGGATTATATATTATCCTTGGTATTGCCTTTGAACTACAAGGTAGTTTCAGAAAGATCAATACAGAACTGTGGGAGTATTTTAATTGGACGCGACTTGATCGACATTCGCTTGTGTTTGTTCGTAATCTAATTACAACAGGTGATCAAGGTCGACCAAATTTAGAATACAGCATATTTCTTGCAGTATCATAAATCGAAACAATATGTCTTAAATTATGAACAGTTTTTTACAACTGGATTGAAAGCAAATTTTTAAAAAAATATGACTTTTATTATCCTGGCAATTTTAATATTTGTACTCGTAATAATGGCTATGTTGACTAGTTCATGGTTTCTTTCAATGATAAAAGGTTATATTTTTCTTGTCTGGTTCTGAATATCTGTGTCAAGACCATGAGCAAGGTGGAGAATATGCATTAATTTTACCCATTTACAAGTAGTTAGGAAAGTGTATTTCAATAATTGATTGAACCAATTCGGTTGATATTGGAAGGTCGGTTTTTTATTTATTTACATTTTACTTGGGATTACCGCTAAGCAGTTTTTCCCATAACTATTGGAAGGTCGGTATTGATGCTACAACCATTTTTCATCTTCTTCTAAGAGAACCAAACCCAACAAGCCTAACCTAACCACCACAGATTATTTACTATCCCAAAAAGCTACCAGCCAATGGGAAGGCTTGAAACAGTTGTAGCAGCAATCACTACCATATTGGAAAGAAACCTCAGACCTCCAGAAGCGACAAGCCATCTTGGACACACAGAGCCAGCTGGCGGTCGGACTGAAAAGCACAGAAGCTTCGAAGCGGCTACTGTTTCAGACCAGTCTGACGAAGATATGATCGGAACTAAATTAGAAGAAGAGGAAGCAAAGCACAGGAGATAATACACTGGACTCGGTTGAACAATCAAGCCAGCTGGTGGCTTTGAAAGAAGAAAGCTTATTTTCTTCTTTCCTTATCTCTGAGAATGGAGTTTGAGTGAGGTCTCACGTCCAAGCATTTATGATACTTATCATTGTAATGATATACTTAAGCCAAGACAAACTGCATGTGTTGAGAAGGTAGGACAGTGATTTCGCCAGCGTTAGCAGTAAATCAAAAGCCACGATCTACCTGGCAATATTGATCAGCCTGGACCATTTCACTTGTCGAAGTTTATTAGTGAATACTGCAGTACTCCTTGTGCAAAGGTTATTTATTTATTGCGCCTCTTATGTCGCAAGGCGAAGATAATTGGTATTTTTTAAACGTTTGGGCATTGTTGCGAGTCAGGGAGGGGGGGAGGGGGTTGATATGAGCATGTTCTGCAATTGACCTCACTGAACCCAACGTGTGTAGAGAGAGATCAGGAAAGATAATTACCATTGTACAATTATTTTAGTAACACGGCAAGTTTTTTGTTTACAAATTACATCTGTGATTACAATCTCGATATCTTGTTTGCGGAGTACTGGTTCATATACATATTTACTTCATTCAAAATTAGTAATTTAGTGAAGAACGTGATTGATATAGCCTTGTACAAGCGCCGTTCTCATAAATAATAGATATACTAGAAATATTAAGGTTGCCTTGTATTCTGCAATCTGTTTTTTATCTCCCTTAAAGTTTACTAACATATAATGCGTATAATGTGCATTGGAATGTATAAAATGAATCACTGTTGTGAGTTAATGTACGAGGGTCATTTTGCTTATAGTGGCAACACTGTTGGTATACGCTTGTCAGTTGTTGCTGGGACAAAAGACGATCGGGTCTTGTTTAGTCTTGTACAGTCAACCGCAAATATAATGGTAGGCAAATTGTCCACAGCTATTTTAATTATTTCTTTACTCTACATCCTGTGTTGTTTTAAGGAATGAAAGTATGTTGATTCGAAGCAGGCATTGTTCTCTGCTTATTGACGTCTTTATTTCAATTCATTGTCATCACAATTTATAATACGGATCGTGTGTAGGTGTTTGGTGCTGAATAGTACTGTTGTAGTCAGAGGGATAGAGAGAACAACAATCAGAGGGGATAGAGAGAACAACAATCAGAGGGGATAGAGAGAACAACAATCAGGGAGGATAGATCAACAATCAGGGGGGATATCTATGTACAATCAGGGGGGATAGAGGGAGAGAACTACAGAGCATTCCCTGACATTCGCTACGAGACTCGGCGGCAATCGTCCCGGCGTCAGCGCTTGTCTTTTCCGGTGAACGGGGTCCGCGACAGTCGCACACTACAGTCTGTTTCTTTTTCGCTCTCCCTGCCTTCGCTCTCTTTTCCTTTCTGTTGACGTTGCAGACAGACGCCAGTATAATCCTCCCTCCGAAGTTGTGTTGTGTCGTGTCCGTGTGTTGAAGATTGTGGCTTAATATGGCACCGCAAACATTTACATTACAACAAAGGATTTATCTTGTCGAGTGTTACTTCGGAAAGAGGAATTGTGAAGAAGTGCGACGACGTTTTGCAACGAAATTTCCTGGTGTTCCCGTTCCACATAGGACCACTATATTAAACCTCGTAAAAAAGTTTAGAGTAACAGGGTCAGTTCTGAATAAAAGTGAAAAGAAAAACCCAGGTGTACTTACTGAGGAAAAACTCGATGAGATAGGACAAAGGTTAGAACAGTCTCCTCGGAAAACTATCCGCCGCCTCTCACAAGAAACGAGTGTTTCAAAAACCACAGCATTTAGAGCCGCTAAAATTCTTAAAATCTAAAAATAAAAAATAAAATAAAAATCTAAAAAGTAAAGTATACAAAGACAATCCGCACACCATCCGTGAGTTAAAAGAGAATTACAGTAGACGAACTTGCACGTGTAAATGCCAATTTCCTTCGGAGATGCCAGGAATGTGTTGCAGCAGAGGGACATCATTTTCAACAGCATCTGTAGTCAAGGTTAGTACACAATATGAAAACTAATTTTAATAGCCGACTCTAGAGACTGTCGCGGACCCCGTTCACCGGGAAATAAAAGCGCTGACGCAGGGTCGCTTGCCGCAGTGTCTCGTAGCGAATGTCGGGGAATGCTCTGTACAGTAAGAGGGGATAGGTGACAATAATAAATGGAAATAGATAACAACAAATAGAGACGATGGAAAACAACAATCATGATGAGTACATAGAAATAAAAAATCGGGGAAGATAGAGAAAACAAAAATCAGTGTGTCTAGAAAACAACAATCTGAAGAGATATACAACAATAATCAAAAGGAATAGAATACAACAATCAGAGGCGATAGAAAACAACAATCAGAAATAATAGAAAACAACAACCGTCAGGGATATAAGCCGACAAATAACATTCATAACAAAGAGAATAAAGTTGAAAGCACGGGGAATTTTCAGTTAGTTTCGCATCACTTCCCAGGTTATGGACGAGTGGCACATCTATGTCACCTAAGGAATACACGTCCAGCATTGTTCCATTAATCACCGAATCAAGATAGAAGCATTTCAAACAGGACACTGTATATTGCTTCATGCAAAAATTAGCACCCTTTGATTCGCGAACAACGTCCCATGTTTTGGCTCTGCAAAATTCTATTTTGATGTGGTTTTGCTCTCGGCTTCCCCTCTATCAGCGTTCAGCCGTAAGGCCAAACCGTAAATCGAGTCGCTTATTATTGCCCAGGAGATTGTCTAATTAAAGCGAAGCCATACTTCTTTAATTAGTTTTTTCAATTTTTTTCTATTCTAAGGATAACCCGAACTTTACGCGCACCCGTTGATTACAACTTTCCAGCATTACTTTTAATTAGTTCTGGTAATTGCGAGAGGCTTGGTAACCGGAAACAAGGCAGAGATCAGTTCTTTTCTTCCCTTGATTGGCTTTAAATTTCCTTAATGCAAAATTGCCTCAATTTTCTCCCAAACCCCCGTCGCATTCCATGCGTTATAATTTGGTCATTTGGGTGTGGCGATCCGGATATTTGGTTTTGCATATTTCCTTGACAGAGACGGGGGGGATTAGAAGAAAAGAAGTCCCTGCCTTCCATTTTGTTTTCGTTGCGTTTGCAGCCCAACGAGGCTCTGGTGCCTGGAACTGCAGCCAGGATAATCCTCTGTAGTACTTGTGTTGTGTCGTCCAAACCACCATTCATCCTCATCCTCGCGATTAACCAAAAGTGGCAGAGAAGCGAAGTTAAATTATCTAATTTAATATCGGTGGTTCTCGATTATTTTTACATGTCACCCCTTCCCACACCACCCCTAGGGTATTTATTTCCAGATTGCAAGTGATACGTGTACCAAGTTTGGTTGAAATTGCTCCAGACGTTCGAGAGTTATGCCGGAACAAACACACACCCCCAAACATCCGTTTTTATAAATTCAGCACAAACTCTATGCAATCCGCACAACGCTAGTGTTTCTCGGGTTGTCTAACATTCAGGCTGTGTTGCGAATGGAATCCATAGTTTTCGTGACGCTCCCAATGCGTTTCAACTCCAAGTTCATGGGGGGGGGGGGCGAGAGGGGGTGAAAAATAAATTACCTAGTTCAATCATGTATGTTAAGGGGCTTATTCCAATATTGCATGGCGGACACAAATAGCCTACGCACTGACTGTTTTAAATGCTTGGCATATTTTTCTCGAATGTTCCCATTATACTTTCCTCAGACAGTTTTAACCTTCCCGACGATATATCATCCATGTTTTGGAGATAATGTTCAGCAAATGATGTTAGATTTTCGTTGTCTCTGAGGAAGTTAAGGCCGTACTAAAGGCAATTTTGTGGTAATTTTTCGATAACAGATGGCAGCACCGTTTCCCATGGCAGCCGAGAGCCATGTTGCCAGATCGCCGCGTAATCAAGGTAGATACATACAGGTTGGTCGATTAGGGTACTCCTTGATGGGATATGACGTCACGTTGGTTAGCAGATTTTATTGAAAAATCTAAGTAGATGTGGAGCAACGTAATTGTTTATCATGAGATTTTAGTTGTATGTTCTTATTGAAAAAAAAATACAACAATTTATCAGCAATGCAAGATAGTAATAGTCGTAATAGTAATATAAAATCCCTTGTATTATATTATGTATTTCTTTTAATATTTCGAAAGCAGAAGAGAACATACAAAGATAACTTTAGTTAATTCAAACACTAAATGCATAAAGTAAGAAGAGTAATTGAAATAATTGAAAGCATTTTGCAATTACGTTTGAAGATAATGCTGCATTGACTGTAGAATTCACTTTATATGACAGTACTTGAAAACATTTATATCTTTTATCGATGACGTTAGCAGATTTTCTTCATAAATTTGCAGAATTTCTGTGAACATCTTGTAAATATTTATAAATATTAGCGCTCTCTAACGATCCTCAATCTTTTATCCTTCAAGTGAATAAACATGTAATTCTGCACCCTTATTTTTACTGAGTTTTAATATCGCGATTTTGAAAGAAAAATGTCAAAAGAATCCTGGATACACAATAGAAGACATATTTGTTATTTTTATAATAGTTCAATATTAAATACAGTTTTGTAGCGCATCTAATTTATTTGCATGTCATGTCACCACACAATGTCCTGTTTCATAGTTCTTTACGGATTTGGTCTATTCTGGTTTTCAGTTCTGCAGCTGATGTAGAATCTTTGGAAGTATCAGTAACATTTTCAAGCAACAGTAACTGTAAACTACTTACGTTATGAAATTAGTAATTGTAACTCAGTTATTTTTCCACCTAACTAGTAAGTTGTACAATTACTTTACTACATGGAAAGAAATATTAACTTGAACCAAATGTTCTCAAAGAATGGGTAAATTGACGATTATTAAAGCCGGCGCCCGTGGCGGAGTGGTTAGCACATCGCGCTACGACGCCAGGGGTCTCGGGTTCGAATCCTGGCCTGGGCATGGATGTTCGTGAGTGTCCATTCATCAATTTCATCACATCCACTCATCTCTATCATCGTAAACTAGCCAAAAGTGGCACAAAAAGCGAAGTAAAATAAAGCAAATCAATCAATCAATCAATCAATTGATTATTGAAATCTCGAGACCATGAGGACAATTTTGTATTTTTTTCGACAAGAGCCAGGATGTATCCGAAGTTTATTTGTATTAGAACACTTATCAACAAAAATTCTAAAAAATATTTGGTTTGCTCAACAAAATGAAAGGAAATGTTAATCGTCATTGCTTTGTAACAGAAGTTTACTGTGAATTTTATTGCCTCAATGTTTGTACATGAAATGTAAGAAATAAGTTATAATTTCATGAAACTTAATGCTTAGCATTTCGTGGTCATCGGTGGTGAAAAGGACATCGCGCTTCCAACTCATGTTCCGAACAACGTCTTACGAGATGAAACAAATCTAGTATAAAGCAACTGTAATAATAACTATGTTAGGTACTTTCTAAAGAACAGTAATGACAGTAATTATAAGTGAATTACTTTCTCAAGTGATTAACTCGGAGTTACTTTTAAAGAGTAACTATTCAAACACTGCTGATATATCATCGAGTTCAGCAACATATTGGTATGAATTGCGAGGGAAGTTGAGCCTCCCCCTTGGCAAAGTGGTAACGTAATCGCCTTATAATATAGGAGTCCCAGGTTCGATAGACGGTGAGTGTACAATGATCGTCAAATAAAATGGGACAGCTAGATCCTGAAAGTCTCCCTTCTCTGCAATGCGTCTTGTGTGTTGTCTAAATCTACGGCGATGAGTGAATTGTAATAGCAAATTTTCAATGGCAAGTTCTGTCACTGCCGTTGAGTTAGGCAACACACATAACGCATTGCAGGGATGCAGGTATTTCAGAATATAGGTGTTCCATTTTTATTGTCGGTGACTGGATATAGTGGTTTGAATCCCACATTAAACTGTAGGTCTAGTCCCAATTAGCCTTTCTGAGTATAAAGAAGATTTAAAAAAACGTATTTCGAGGGAAGATACAGTACAGTAATAAATACCATTAGAATAGAAGTTCAATAGCTTACAAAATAATTGTTTACAGGGACTACTAAAACTAGATTTTCGGGATATATAAAATCATATTTACGTTGTTGTTTCAATGCATATTTATTATTTTTCTTTATCGTACCCTGCAAAACATTATTGCGTTCTCTGAGAGCAGTGTTGGCGATTGGGTTCCAAAACTGGGAGAGGGCAAGGACATAATCTATATTAAGCTACGTATATTTTATGCTATAGTAATGATGTCAAAACGGTAGTTATTAGGATTATGCCTAACGTAAAATATAACATTCTATTCTGATTTTACATTTACAAAGAATTATCAACTTCGTTTGGAAGTTAAAAAAGTCATGCAGTGTCAAGCGATATTCTCACCGATATTACATCAGAAGATATTTCTTCAACATGTAAATAAATTATACATTTTGCCTATATTTCAAACATTTTGCCTTGGATGGATAATATTAAGCAACACGCAATTAAATATGAAGACTTACCTTCGAGCTTGTTCAGCTTTTTAACATCCTCCGTGGAATATTTGTTATCTTGTTCTCGTATCTGTACTGAATTCGATATCCTCTGGTAGCTTGGTTTGATTTTCACTCTTTCAAGAACTTGCATTGATCATATCGTTAGAAAGCACGGAGTGAAATCTCGGCAACAGTGTTGGCTAAAATCTGCACCACGGAGTATATTGCGACGAAACGCCAGTTCATAACTTTTAATGATAAGCACTACTCTCTGAAGGTACGAAATGTTTTCATTTTTTCACATAGTATTTCAGATGCTTGCGGGAAGAACATGTGATCTTTGTTTCACCCCAAAATCTTCCATACTAGTAATAAAAGAAAGAAAATACACCGGTATTAACAAAACTACCACTTCAGCGCCATCTGTACGCAGCAGTTTGAACATGACGGAGACCTTATATTTTCTATTTACTTAAATCCCTTCAATCGTAACAAAATTATAAGGTTCACATGTTCTAGTGAATAAGACAATATTTTATATCAGAAAATTTCTTCCTTACCGAATCTATATTAGTTGTACGGTTACCCTTAGAAATTTGGGTCTATTCTTTAGCATGGCTTTAAAACCCCCTTAAATGTTTTCTTTGTCCTATCCAGGTCGCTTTACAACCTGGCGCACTTTTAGCGCTTCTCAAGAGGCTCTTTACAATTCTTCTTTTAACTTTAATGCAGGTTTGTTAATGGTCAAGGAATTTTAAATAAATTCCGGTCCAGAAGAGAATATCAGCAAGCGTAAATGGGTTCTGGACCGTAAAGAGCCTTTTTATCTGTAAAGTATTTCAATTCGGCCCAGGAGCCTTTTTTCGGCTCAATTTAAATACGGTCCAGGGACATGGATCAATTTAAATACGATCCAGGAACCTTTTTCTTTCCGGATCAATTTAAATATGGTCCAGAAACATTTTTTCCTGATCAATTTAAATATGGTCCAGAAACATTTTTTTCCGGATCAATTTAAATATGGTGAAGAAACATTTTTTTCCGGATCAATTTAAATATGGTGAAGAAACATTTTTTTCCGGATCAATTTAAATATGGTGAAGAAACATTTTTTCCTGATCAATTTAAATATGGTCCAGAAACATTTTTTTCCGGATCAATTTGAATATGGTGAAGAAACATTTTTTTCCGGATCAATTTAAATATGGTGAAGAAACATTTTTTTCCGGATCAATTTAAATACGATCCACAGGAAACTTTTTTCCGGATCAATTTAAATACGATCCACAGGAAACTTTTTTTCCGGATCAATTTAAATACGATCCACAGGAAACTTTCTTTCCGGATCAATTTAAATACGATCCACAGGAAACTTTTTTCCGAATCAATTTAAATACGATCCACAGGAAACTTTTTTTCCGGATCAATTTAAATACGATCCAGAGGAAACTTTCTTTCCGGATCAATTTAAATACGATCCACAGGAAACTTTTTTTCCGGATCAATTTAAATACGATCCACAGGAAACTTTCTTTCCGGATCAATTTAAATACGATCCACAGGAAACTTTTTTTCCGGATCAATTTAAATACGATCCACAGGAAACTTTTTCCCGAATCAATTTAAAAACGATCCACAGGAAACTTTTTTCCGGATAAATTTAAATAAGATCCACAGGAAACTTTCTTTCCGGAACAATTTAAATACGATCCACAGGAAACTTTCTTTCCGGATCAATTTAAATACGATCCACAGGAAATTTTTTCCGGATCAATTTAAATACGATCCACGGGAAACATTTTTTCCGGATCAATTTAAATACGATCCAAGTAGTGGGATTTACAATATAACCAGGACCACTTACAAGTGTAGAAAAGAAGAGGTTATTTGATTGAACAACCCGATTTGCCTACACTTAAAACAATGCGAAGAGGGGCCTATACCCTAATTCTTCAAGTGTGATATGCTCTGAATTTTTAAGAATTTTGAATTCTAGTGTAGAAAAGATGAAGCCCCTCAGACAGATTAGCCCACACTTAAAACTATGCCAAGTTCCCATATCATCTTATTGTTTATAGTGTGTTTTTCTGTCAAAATCCCAGGAATCTTGAATTCAAGTGTAGAAATGGTGAGCCTCCCCTCAGATTGATTTGCCTACACTTACAAAAGCCACATCTGTGAGATTTTTGTCTATAAACTTGTCAAAAATATGCCCCTCTTGATATTTTTTTTGGCTACACTTAAAACTAGGCCACCCTCACCCTCACCCACACCCACCCACACACACCCACACATATTTACTTCCGGTCCACTTCCGGTTCACTTCCGGTCCACTTCCGGTTTGCCTACTTCCGGTCCACTTGTGGCCTATTTCTGGTTTATTTATATTGCATCATGCTGTGCAACAAATTATTATCCAATATTATGCAATAAACTATTAGGCATGTGTTGTTTTCTGATTGGTTGGTTATGACATAATGTGATGATGTGTTATATTCTGATTGGCTTATTGTTTCAGATATTTTCAATGCGGTCCGTGCTTTGGCTATATAAAGAGATTTTGTATTGCATATCAGCCAGTATTGTGAGAGTTGTTGCAGAGAAAGGGTGTGTTGTTGCAGTGCTGCTCATATTTTTTAAACACAAAAATATTGCAGATTTGTATAAATTGAATTACAAATCTATTTGATTTAATATACAGAATTTTTGACAACCTGTCATAGGTTTATTAAGTATAGAGTTTTGATTTGAACCCCAAGAAATTTTATATAAATACCAAAGCCAAAAAATATTAACACACATACACACACACACATACAAAATATACAAAGCACACTGCTGAACCCAACTGATATTTTTTATTAAGCATAGAATTTTGATTTGAATCCCAAGAAATATATATAATAAACTAATAATAAAAATGCCAAATCAAAAACATTGTAATCAATGCAAAAAAAATATATCCAGCCCCAATTGGGTTAAGCACCAAAAGAATTGTAATCCAGATAAAAGCAGAATACTCACAAAAATATGCCCCAAATGCCATAGAGAATATAGCATGCAATACTTCACATATAAACATACAGATACTTCTTCTGCACAGTCATCAACATTTCCAAACAAAATTGATTGGACATATTTGTGTGATTGCCCTGTATAGCTTGGATTGCAAGGCCAAATTTTGTAATTTTCTGAGCTCTTCACTATTTTTCTCCCCTTTGCAATAGGGTATATCGTGTATGTGTTTCCGGCATAATCATACTGCATTTCTACAAGAAATTAAAAATTTACATTAAAACAGGACATTAGATACAAAAATATCTCGTTTCTGTCAGAAATTACATCAAAATTGTCTGCAAAACTTATGTTTCTTTTGAAATCATTAGGGGAGCAGATGTTGTTGCATCCTATAGTTAGGAATGAAATATTTGGATATGATGTGAGAACCCTAATTATATTGTCATGATCTGGTTTGTATGGAAAATGAACCTATTTAACAGCATCTGGGTTCTTGGACAGGCCGGGTAATTTGTCTGTTCCAGAACAAACTCATCATGATCCAGGATATAATTAAAAGTTAAAAATTTGCCAGTTGTTCCCCACAGTTTAGTTTTTATACATGATTTTGTAAATTTTGGAAACAGGTGTGTGAGAATAACGGGGCAAAAATAATTGTCAACAATTTCACACCCAACCCAATATCCAGAATAACAATTATAGAGCCACAGATCCTCAAGTGCTATTTTACCCAAATCTAAATACTGTATGTGTGTTCCTCTAGATCCGATACTCTCTATTGTTGCAACACTATTCTTCCCAACATCATTAAACTCATCAACAAAATAGCTAAGCTCCTCAGATTTAACAAACTTGCTCATCTACAAGAAAATAAGAATTAAGCATAAATGTAAAAATTATTGTGATTTCCACTGAATTCAAGATATACCCTAATAAAAAATATATCTTATACCCTTGGGTATGATAATTTTACGGCTCTTGCCCGGGTGAATAGTTTCACCTACAAATACACGGTTGTTGAAATACTCAACACCAATATAGTGAATTGTTGGGTTTTGAATGCAAATTTTTACATAATTTGTTTTAAAATATTTCCTGTCTGTTCTTCTTATTATTCTTGTCCCATATCCCGTTAGTGGCTTATAAGATTTTAATTTAATTCCTCTCCTATTATACAACTCAAAATGTGTTTTGGGATCTCTGCTGGGCATCTACAATTGAAAAATTGTTAATGTTATCACATCCAATCCCATATTCAATATCTTCCTGACCATCTATTATCAAAAAATTAGATTCGGATGGGCAAATTGTAACTCTCATTACTTCCCCAAGTTCAATATTAAAATATGACAGAGTACATTTCTTATCATATGTGATAATCATAACATATGTCTCTTCTGTGTCTTCATTCCTAACAAAACCTCTTCCAATGCCACGCATTTCAGATAAAAATCTAATGGGGCGATCCTCATAAGAATAAACAATAGCTTGGGTTAATGGATCCATGCTACAAAAGAATCAAAAATAAACTCCGAATCTATACATCAATCCCAAAAATACCTCATTCTTGTATCTTGTATTGATAGCTCTTAAAGTGATTTTATCTTTCAAATCATACAGATTATATCCTATGGTGATGTATTTCAAGTTTGGATAATATTTTAGGTTAGTGTATATAGTTTTGTAACCACCAACAAGATCAAAATGCATCCATTCTGTACTGTAGTCCATAAGCAAATCGGGGGAAGCATTGCAGAATAATCTTAGAACTTGGCTATTGTCGATTGGGTTGAAACAAATATCAACTCTGTGATAATAAATTTTATTGTTTGTTTTTGTGACAAAATATCCTATTAAATTTGGAATGTATGACCCAACCTCAAAACTCAAATACATCAACATTGCTGCATATGTCATCTGGGGATGAGTTTGTGTTAATTATGTAACAATGTATGTATTTTGATTCTGATATCTCTGCAATTTTTTTAAATTCAGAAAATTGCACCATGCCAAGCTCCAGGTATTGTATCCTGGAAACATTTTGGGTGAGTATTTTAATTTGCTCATCACACTTGACAGATAGGATAGGAAAATTGCACAGAGACGTGCTAACAATATTTTTTCTGCTAACAATTTCAAGTTCCCTGAGTGGGAATATGTTGTTTCTAAGATCAGCATTGATTCTGTAGTACAGCATTGCTGTGGAACATGTCAAGTCCTTGGATTCTGTCACACCTATTCTAATACAATTAATATCGCAAGTACCATTACAAGGCACGCACCGCATAAAATCATAATTCCAAGCGATGGCATGGAGTAATTATTTTTCCACGATTCCATATCATACAAAAAAATTATACTGCAATTGGAGCTTCAGCAGTTCGGGACTGTGCAATATATTGTCTACAAATGTAGGAAAAATAATATTGTACGGGTTGCAAACAAAACTCCCAAAGCTTATGTATTTCAGGTTTCTTAAATTTGAAACAGAATCCAAACTGTCTGGAAGTTCATAAAAGTGAAGCCATTCTACAAGCGGGTCTATCTCAGCTTCTGCATGATATATTTGAGCAAGAGGTGATGTGTTTATAATATTTGTTGGGTAGTAATATGTTATTCCATAATTTGACCTATACTGGTGATACATGGGAATGGATATAATTTTTGAATTTTGGCTGAATGAAAATATATCAATGTTCTGTGTGAAGTCTTTCAATTCTCTAAATTGATCCAATCTTGTGCTTATAATTGTTGCCCTTACAAGTTTTGCATATTTTATTTTATTTACAATCTGTGCAAACATCTTAAACCTAATAGGACCGAGCTCCATTATATCATAGGTTAAAACATCCAATGCGAGCAGAGATTCAACATTGTTTTTAGCAATAAATATGCTCTCTTCTATATCCATCATGTCCATAATTGATAAGGAGACACAAATTTACAACTATTGTAATTGATTGAAGCAATGCGGTGAAACTTGATATTGCATTGATTACATATTTGTTCTGATCAAAGGCATGAGTTATGCCACATCCAGATTGAATGGTTGCATATATTAAGTATAAGCCAAGAAAAACAATCATCTGTAAGAAAATGCACTGCATTAAACACAGACACTATAGGTTCTATAATCCTCTGCTGTAATGCCGAGACTCATGGCCTCATGGTTGATGTGATACTCATTCATCATGTACAAATATAATTCATTTACACCTAGATCCTTCAAATCTTTACAGAAATCTGGAATATTACAAATATCTTCTGGTGAGCACAAGCTGTGATACACAGTGACATATTTTAAATTTGGAAATTTCTCTCTGAGGATTTTCCTATCCTCGTCTGTGGGGATACTATCAAAATGGATCCATGTGACTGTTTCTGTGTTTGGGATCATGTCATAATATGGGGAGAGGAGAAAAGTGTGACCCATATTTGTTACACATTGCAGGAATTTCTCACCGTACAAATTTAATCTGTATGCATTTTGATATTGTTTCACAATGGGCCTCCCATATTTCAGTGAGAGTTTTTGTCTTAATTCTGGCTTGAGTTGAGACCTGAGTTTCTCAATATCAAATTTGTCGTCAAAATAGAGATCAAATGAATGTAAAATTCAACAATTCTTCTTATGCTGCATGTTTTAATGAGTTACTCATGTACATGCTTAGTGTGTAGAATTATATGCTATTAACATAGAAATACCTATTGCATGCAAAGTAATGTATTGATAAATTTTTTTTAGATATGGCGCCCCCACCTGATTATAATTCATTTTATGGACCATATGTCTACACGGGCCCATTGTCCGAGTATAAAGGATCTTTTATTGTATTTAATAAGGAAGGGCAACCATTTATAGTTGATTCCATTCAAAATTCCAAAAACACTATTCTATCATCAGTGTGTAGAGATTCTGCTTGAACACAACATGAGTTTTGTGGGCAAGCAAAATTTGGATTTTGCTTGTGAGGGATTATACTTGGATGTTGATTGCAGAGACATGTTGAGCACCAAGCTTGTATATTTCTCTAAACCAGATTCGCTCAGGAATATTGCTGAGGAGATTAAAAAATTGAACACTGTTGTGAAAATTCTCATAGTGCATCTGAAAAATGAATTTATTGATGATCACACAACCCTGGAGGATCTGGAATTTATATCAAACATAAATCTGGTGTGCATATATAATCTGTCTGCAAAACAAGATGTTATGGCTGGGTTTAAGAAAATGTTTAGGGGTGATCACTTGTACTGGGACAGATCTGATTACAAACGCAATTATTCCTCACCAGACAAGCAATTTGTATATGCATACTCATATGATTATCTGGACACTATTGGGGATCCAAAACTGAAAGTGCAAAGGTCAAGTGGCTTTTACAAGATACAGATTTTTCAGAAAGCAGGCAATTCAAAAGGGTGTTTAAAAACCTGCACATTATTCTGTTTGTTGGGGGGAATAATAGGAAAATACATGTGAGCCTTAGGGATCA